>NC_073627.1:123944726-124247756 GCF_029407905.1 Bubalus kerabau
ATTTTTTCCTCCATGCCTCTTAATTTTTCTTCCATTTTCCTGTCTCTTTATCTCTGAACTGCATTCTGGGTGATTTTGTTAATTTCACAATTCAGAAGTCTTTTCTTATAGATCTAATAACTGATTAACCGATTTATTGAGTTTTTCAGTTCAGTCAATCAGTCTTGTCCGACTCTTTGTGACCCTATGGATTGTAGCATTCCAGGCTTCCCTGTCCATCACCAACTCCCAGAGCTTACTCAAACTCATGTCCATCACGTCAGTGATGTCATCCAACCATCTCATCCTCTGTCGTCCCCATCTCCTGCCACCTTAAATCTTTCACACATCAGGGTCTGTCCAATGAGTTAGTTCTTCGAATCAGGTGGCCAAAGTATTGGAATTTCAGCTTCAGCATCAGTCCTTCTAATGAATATTCAGGACTGATTTCCTTTAGGATGGATTGGTCGGATCTCCTTGCAGTCCAAGGGACTCTCAAGAGTCTTCTACAACACCATAGTTCAAAAGCATCAATTCTTCGGTGCTCAGCTTTCTTCACAGTCCAACTCTCACATCCATACATGACCACAGGAAAAACCATAGCCTTGACTAGATGGACCTTTGTTGGCAAAGTAATGTCTCTGCTTTTGAATATCCTGTCTAGGTTGGTCATAACTTTCCTTCCAAGGAGTAGGCGTCTTTTAATTTCATGGCTGCAATCACCATCTGCAGTGATTTTGGAGTCCCAAAAAATAAAGTCTGACACTGTTTCCACTGTTTCCCCATATATTTCCCATGAAGTAATGGGACCAGATGCCATGATCTTCATTTTCTGAATGTTGAGCTTTAAGGCAACTTTTCACTCTCCTCTTTCACTTTCATCAAGAGGCTCTTTAGTTCTTCACTTTCTGCCATAAGGGTGGTGTCATCTGCATATCTGAGGTTATTGATATTTCTCCCAGCAATCTTGATTCCAGCTTGTGCTTCATCCAACCCGGCATTTCACACGATACATTCTGCATATAAGTTAAATAAGCAGGGTAACAATATACAGCCTTGACGTACTCCTTTCCCAATTTGGAACCAGTCTGCTGTTTCAAGTCTGGTTCTAACTGTTGCTTCTTGACCTGCATTCAGATTTCTCAGAAGGCAGGTCAGGTGGTCTGATATTCCCATTTCTTTCAGAATTTTCCACAGTTTATTGTGATTCACACAGTCAAAGGCTTTGGCATAGTCAATAAAGCAAGAGTAGATGTTTTTTTTGGAACTCTCTTGCTTTTTTGATGATCCAGCCAATGTTGGCAATTTGGTCTCTGGTTCCTCTGCCTTTTCTAAAACCAGCTTGAACATCTGGAAGTTCATGGTTCACATACTGTTGAAGCCTGGCTTGGAAAATTTTGAGCATTACTTTGCTAGGGTGTGAGATGAGTGCAACTGTGCAGTAGTTTGAGCATTCTTTGGCATTGTCTTTCTTTGGGATTGGAATGAAAACTGACCTTTTCTAGTCCTGTGGCCACTGCTGAGTTTTCCAGATTTGCTGGCATATTGAATTCAGCACTTTCATAACATCATCTTTTAGGATTTGAAATAGTTCAACTGGAATTCCATCACCTCCACTAGCTTTGTTTGTAGTGATGCTTCCAAGGCCCACTTGATTTTGTGTTTCAGGATGTGTTTCAGGCTCTAGGTGAGTGATCACACCATCATGGTTATCTGGGTCATGAAGATTTTTTTGTATAGTTCTGTGTATTCTTGCCTCCTCTTCTTAGTATCTTCTGCTTCTGTTAGGTCCATACCATTTCTGTCCTTTATTGTGCTTATTTTTGCATGAAATATTCCCTTCATATCTCTAATTTTCTTGAAGATATCTCTAGTCTTTCCCAGTCTTTCTCAGAAATAGCCTTCCTCTATTTCTTTGCATTGATCACTGAGGAAGGCTTTCTTATCTCTCCTTGCTATTCTTTGGAAGTCTGCATTCAAATGTGGAGAAGGCAATGGCAACCCACTCCAGTACTCTTGCCTGGAAAATCCCATGGATGGAGAAGCCTGGTAGGCTGCAGTCCATGGGGTCGCTAAGAGTCGGGCACGACTGAGCGACTTCACTTTCAATTTTCACTTTCATACATTGGAAAAGGAAATGGCAACCCACTCCAGTATTCTTGCCTGGAGAATCCCAGGGACAGAGGAGCCTAGTGGGCTGCCATCTTTGGGGTCACACAGAGTCGGGCACTACTGAAGTGACTTAGCAGCAGCAGCTGCATTCAAATGGGTATATCTTTCCTTTTCTCCTTTGCCTTTAGCTTTTCTTCTTTTCTCAGCTATTTTTAAGGCCTCCTCAGACAACCATTTTGCCTTTTTGCATTTCTTTTTTCTTGGTGATGGTCTTGATCACTGCCTCCTATACAATGAATTATTGAGCTTTACTTTATTCTGAATCTAAGCATTATGCAAAAAAGTATAGTTTTAACCCAGTTCCCTGACTATCCCAAAGAGATGAAAATGCATATTCTTATGCAAATGTTCTTTTTGTGGTAGATGTTTCTGGAGATGTTCCTGATTCATATTCTGTATGAATAGAATCTCGCCATTTCAATCCTATCATAGTGACATATTGGACACTTGTGATAAAATGAAGTAACATTTCTAATATACAGAGAGACATATATTTTTCCAGTTAATTATCTATCCTGTTTTAAAGCATACTTATTTTTAAAGTGTCAAAATGTACTAATCCATACTGCAATTGTTTGGAAAACTTCATGAACACATATATTTCAGCAAGAAAAGACACTTGATGCCAGCCAAATTCTCTTTTTTTCTGTCACTATAAATGGCTTTCCTATTTTCAACAGTTTTTCAAAATCGAAGTCATATCTAAGCTGACAACTTCTTTGGCAAGTCTCAGCTAGATGTAATTTGAAACAGTCAAGGAAGCAAAGCCTAAACAATAAGGTTTTTAATGGGAATGGTGACAGATCCTTAACTACTGTCATACTGTGTCTGACACCAGAAGACTTGAGAGGAAATTTGTTAAATAAATACTCACAGTTAAAGGAATACACCTGCATTTTAGAATATGTGTTCTGTGTCATGAAAATATGTAAGATCTGAGAATTCAGTGATATTAAGCATGTAACAAAAACATATCTGAAAAATGCCCTCAAGGGATTTCTCTAACCTTCAGAATCATCTTTCTCTAAGTGGCATCCAAAAGTCATTAAAAGGTCACAAGGGATACAAAAAAAAATCAAAGATCTCCTCCTTTTAGCTTCAGCTTAATTCTATAAGGTTGTTTACTTACTAAGGCAGAAGAAAGTTCTAATGTGACTTTTTAATCACTATTGCCTACACAAACATATACACATACAATGAGACTTTTCCAGTATCAACACTATTTTGATATTCATGTATTATGTTGTCAGGATTGTTGTTGTTCAATTGTTCACTCGTGTTCGACCCTTTGTGACCCATGGACTATAGCACACCAGGCTTCCCTGTCCTTCACTATCTTCCAGTTTGTTCAAACTCATATCCATAGAGTCAGTGATGCCACCCAACCATCTCCTCCTTTGTCATCCTCTTCTCCTCCTGCCTTCAGTCTCTCCCAGCATCAGGGTCTTTTCAAATGACCCAGCTCTTCACATCAGGTGGCCAAAGTATTGGAGCTTTAGCTTCAGCATCAGTCCTTCCAATGAATGAATATTCAGGACTGATTTCCTTTAGGATGGACTGGTTGGATCTCCTTGCAGTCCAAGGGACTCTCAAGAGTCTTCTCCATCACCACAGTTTGAAAGCATCAGTTCTTTAGCATCAGCCTTCTTTATGGTCCAACTCTCACATCCATACATGACTACTGGAAAAACCATAGCTATACAGACCTTTGTCTACAAAGCAACATCTCTGCTTTTTAATATGCTGTCTAGGTTGATCATAGATTTTATTCCAAGGAGCATCTTTCAATTTCATGGCTGCAGTCACCATCTGCAATGATTTTGGAGCCCAAGAAAATAAAATCTGCCACTGCTCCCACTTTTTCCCCATCTGTTTGCCATGAAGTGATGAGATAGGATGCTAAGGTCTTCATTTTTTGAATGTTGAGTTTTAAACCAGCTTTTTCACTCTGTCTTTCACTTTCATCAAGAGGCTCTTTAGTTTCTCTTCACTTTCTGCCATAAAGGTGGTGTCATCTGCATATCTGAGGTTATTGATATTTCTCCCAGTAATTTTGATTCTAGTTTATGATTCATCCAGCCTGGCATTTCACATGATTCTGCATACAGGTTTTTCAAGAGGCAGGTCAGGTGGTCTGGTATTATTCCCATCTCTTTAAGAATTTTCAAGTTTGTTGTGATCCACACAGTCAAAGGTTTTAGTGTAGACAGTGAAGCAGAAGTAGATGGTTTTATAGAATCCCTTGCTTTTTCCATGATCCAATAGATGCTGGCAACTTGATCTCTTGTTCCCTTGCCTTTTCTAAATCCTGCTTGTACATCTGGAAGTTCTTGGATCACGTACTGTTGAAGCCTGCTGCTGCTGCTAAGTCGCTTCAGTCGTGTCCGACTTTGTGCATCCCCATAGACAGCAGCCCACCAGGCTCCTCGGTCTGTGGGATTTTCCAGGCAAGAGTACTGGGGTAGGGTGCCATTGCCTTCTCTGCTGTTGGAGCCTAGCTGGAAGATTTTGACTATTACCTTGCTAGCATGTGTGTGCACATGCTAAGTTATTTCAGTCATGTTCAATTCTTTGAGACCTTATGGATTGTAGCCCGCCAGGCTCCTCTATCCATGGGATTCTCTAGGCAAGAAAACTGGAGTGGGTTGCCATGCCCTCCTCTAGGAGATCTTCCTGACCCAGGGATCAAACCCTTGTCTCCTGCATCTCCCACATTGCGGGCAGATTCTTTACTGCTGAGCCACTAGGGAAGCCCCTGCTAGCATGTGAAATAAGCACAATTGTATGGTAGTTTGAACATTCTTTGGCACTGCCCTTCTTTGGCATGGGAATGAAAACTGACATTTTTCAGTTCTGTGGCCACTGCTGAGGTTTCCAAATTTGCTGGCATATTGAGTGTAGCACTTTAACAGCATCATCTTTTAGAATTTGAAATAGCTTAGTTGAAATTTCATCACCTCCACTAACTTTGCTCACAGTAATGCTTCCTAAGGCCCACTTGACTTCACAGTCCAGGATGTCTGCGTCTAGGTGACTGACCATAACATCATGAATATCTGGGTCATTCAGATCTTTTGTATAGTTTTCCTGTGTGTTCTTGCCACCTCTTCTTAATCTCTTCTGCTTCTGCTAGGTCCTTGCTATTTCTGTCCTATATTATGCCAGTCTGTGTATGAAATATTCATGCACAGAAGTGGATCTTGATAGATCCAATTTTGTTGAAAAGATCTCTAGTCTTTCCCATTCTATTGTCTTCCTCTATGTCTTTGCATTGCTCGTGTAAGAAAGCTCTCTTATCTATCCTTGCTATTCTTTGGAACTCTGCGTTCAGTTGGGTATCTTTCCCTTTCTCTTTTTCTTCTCTTAGTTATTTTTAAAGCCTCCTTAGACAACCATTTTGCCTTCTTTCATTTCTTTCTCTTTGTGAAAATTGTGTTTTAGAAACACCACAAATTTGGGGCTTCCCTAAGAAAACTAAACTAAATCACCAGGAAAACTGAAAGGAATCTATACTTAACAGTTGATTTATAACAATTTTCTCTACTTAAATAACCTAAGGTTAGTGTCAGATAAAAATTATTATCTTTGTTTAGGCTTTTAATGCCTCAACAGGTAAAACACCAATTCTGATGTGTAAAAATCTTTAATTTAAATGAAAATTACTAGGCAACATGAAGAAAAATTAAGTCTGTGTTTTTGTTGTTGCTGTTTAGTCACTTAGTCATGTCTAACTCAAACCCATGGACTGTAGCCTGCCTGGCTCCCTCTGTCCATGGGATCTTCCAGGCAAGAATACTGGAATGGGTTGCCATTTCCTCCTCCAGGGGCTCTTCCTGGCACCTGGATCAAACCCAAGTCTTCTGCATCGGCAGTCGAATCCTTTACCACTGATCCACCAGGGAAGGACACAGCTAAACCCTCCAAACCCAATGAATATCTACACAGCTATCATAGAGAAGAGGAAACCAGCAGATGATTCTCAGAAGATGTGGCTTGATTATAACTCTCTTCTCTCCCAGTATCAACTTCAATTGATCCCCCTCTTCTGCACTGAATAGCTGCTCAGCCCTACAGGCTACCAGGAGCAGAGAATCTCCTGAGTTCTGCGGAAGTCCTGTAGAAGAGAAAGGTGCAAGATTATCTCTGCCTTATACTGATAAAGCACCTGAGACTAGAACTGGAGCTGAGTGTCATAAACTTGTGGGCTCCAGGGAGACCACTGAATTGCAGACATCTATATATTCCCAGGAAAAGACAAGATCAACTGTAGGAAACAGCCTGATTCCCTGATCCCTAAAAGACCAAGAAGGACCACATGATGGATTCAGTTCTTTCTTTCCTTGACCCTGGCAAACATAAGGAACCCAAGAAATTAAAAATAGAAATACCATATGTAATTTATATGTAATCTATATTACATATATAATTCTAAATCTATATATGTTGATTAAACAATAATACCATCTCTGTTACCAATAATCTTACTTCCTAGGTGTATGTCTAAAGGAAATGAAATCACTATCTACATTTTCACATTCACTGAAGAATTTTTCATTATAGCCAAGACATGGAAAGAATCTGTCTCTCAACAGATGAATAGATAAATAAAATGTGACATATATCTTTCACATCATACACACACACACACACACACACATATACGTATACACGAATATTATTCAGTCTTAGAAAAGAAAGAAATCTTGCCATTTGCAACAAATGGATGGACCAGGAGGGCCTTATGTTAAGTGAAATAAGCAAGATAAAGAAAGATAAAAATTGCATGTTGTCACATATGTAGAATCTAAAAATAAATAAAATAAAATTCAAATTCATAGCAAATGGTGGTTGCTAGGGGCTGATGACTTGGGAAAATGGGGAAAGATTGATAAAAGGGTATAAAGTTTCAGTTATAAAATGAATAAGGTCAGTGAATTGAATGTATGACATGATGACTACAGTTGATAATACTGTATTATATCACTGAAATCTGCTAAAAGAGTAAAATTTAAGTTTTCTCACACATACACACACACACACAAGGGAACTATGTAAGGAGATGGATATATTAATTAACTTGATGAAGGATATGTTAATTAACTCTTCACAATGTATACATTCATCAACATGTTGTGTACTTTAAATATATTAAAATTTTATTTGTCAATTATACCCATAAAACTGGAAAAAAGTTAACTAAATATCAAATAAATGAAAATAAAGAAAAATCAGTTTCACCACTACTATTCAACATAGTTTTGGAAGTTTTGGCCACAGCAATCAGAGCAGAAAAAGAAAAGGAATCCAAATTGGAAAAGAAGAAGTAAAACTCTCACTGTTTGCAGATGACATGATCCTCTACATAGAAAACCCTAAAGACTCCACCAGAAAATTACTAGAGCTAATCAATGACTATAGTAAAGTTGCAGGATATAAAATCAACACACCGAAATCCCTTGCATTTCTATACACTAATAATGAGAAAATAGAAAGAGAAATTAAGGAAACAATCCCATTCACCATTGCAACGAAAAGAATAAAATGCTTACAAATATATCTACCTAAATAAACTAAGACCTATATACATAAAACTATAAAATACTGGTGAAAGAAATCAAAGAGGACACTAATAGATGGAGAAATATACCATGTTCATGGATCGGAAGAATGAACATAGTGAAAATGAGTATACTACCCAAAGCAATCTATAGATTCAATGCAATCCCTATCAAGCTACCAATGGTATTTTTCACAGAGCTAGAACAAATAATTTCACAATTTGTATGGAAATACAAAAAACCTCGAATAGCCAAAGCGATCTTGAGAAAGAAGAATGGAACTGGAGGAATCAACCTGCCTGACTTCAGGCTCTACTACAAAGCCACAGTTATCAAGACAGTATGGTACTGGCACAAAGACAGAAATATAGATCAAGGGAACAAAATAGAAAGCCCAGAGATAAAACCACGCACCTATGGACACCTTATCTTTGACAAAGGAGGCAAGAATATGCAATAGAGAAAAGACAATCTCTTTAACAAGTGGTGCTGGGAAAACTGGTCAACCACTTGTAAAAGAATGAAACTACAACACTTTCTAACACCATACACAAAAATAAACTCAAAATGAATTAAAGATCTAAACATAAGACCAGAAACTATAAAACTCTTAGAGGAGAACATAGGCAAAACACTCTCCGACATACATCACAGCAGGATCCTCTATGACTCACCTCCCAGAATATTGGAAATAAAAGCAAAAAGAAGCAAATGGGATCTAATTAAAATTAAATGCTTCTGAACAACAAAAGAAACTATAAGCAAGGTGAACAGACAGCCTTCAGAATGGGAGAAAATAATAGCAAATGAAGCAACTGACAAACAACTAATCTCAAAAATATACAAGCAACTCCTGCAGCTCAATTCCAGAAAAATAAACGACCCAATCAAAAAATGGGCCAAAGAACTAAATAGACATCTCTTCAAAGAAGACATACAGATGGTTAACAAACACATGAAAAGATGCTCAACATCACTCATTGTCAGAGAAATGCAAATCAAAACCACAATGAGGTACCATTTCACACCAGTCAGAATGGCTGCAATCCAAAAGTCTGCAAGCAATAAATGTTGGAGAGGGTGTGGAGAAAAGGGAACCCTCTTACACTGTTGGTGGGAATGCAAACTAGTACAGCCACTATGGAGAACAGTGTGGAGATTCCTTAAAAAACTGGAAATAGAACTGCCTTATGATCCAGCAATCCCACTGCTGGGCATACACACTGAGGAAACCAGAAGGGAAAGAGACACATGTACCCCAATGTTCATCGCAGCACTGTTTATAAGAGCCAGGACATGGAAACAACCCAGATGTCCATCAGCAGATGAATGGATAAGAAAGCTGTGGTACATATACACAATAGAGTATTACTCAGCCATTAAAAAGAATACATTTGAATCAGTTCTAATGAGGTGGATGAAACTGGAGCCTATTATACAGAGTGAAGTAAGCCAGAAAGAAAAACACCAATACAGTATACTAATGCATATATATGGAATTTAGAAAGATGGTAATGATAACCCTGTATGCAAGACAGCAAAAGAGACACAGATGTATAGAACAGTCTTTTGGACTCTGTGGGAGAAGGAGAGGATGGGATGATTTGAGAGAATGGCATTGAAACATGTATAGTATCATATAAGAAATGAATCGCCAGTCCAGGTTTGATGCAGGATACAGGATGCTTGGGGCTGGTGCACTGGGGTGACCCAGAGGGATGGTATGGGGAGGGAGGGGGGAGGGGGCTTCAGAATTGGGAACACGTGTACACCCGTGGCGGATTCATGTTGATATATGGCAAAACCAATACAATATTGTAAAGTAATTAGCCTCTAATTAACATAAATAAATTTAAAAAAATCAGGAGTAAGATATTAATATCTGGGAAGTTAAAGTATAATATTTGCTCTAAAGAAGACAAAGAACATATTTCTTGAGGTATTTTAATGTGACATATCTACTAGAAAAAATTAAAAAGGACTAAAATTAATAAACTGAATGTAATGGGTATATACATGTTGCATATATGTGATATATATGTAATAACTTTTTAGGGAGCAAGTCTTATATTTCTCAAATATTGCATTTTTTTAATACCATCTTTGTTCACTAATACAATTAGAAACAAATGATGTTAAATGATCAAAAAAGTCTTGCATATCTGAAATTTTAAAACACACTTCTAAATAAGACCTGGAATGAAAACAAAATCAAAGGTGAAATTTCAAACTATCTGGAAAACAATGTAAAGGAAAACAGCCCATACAAACACCGTTGAGAGAAAGCAAAAGAACTACTCAGAAGAAAACATTGACTCAAAAGTCTCATTTCCACAAAATAAGAATAAAGAGGAACTTAATATTCATCTTGAAACACTAAAACCAAAGTTTAAAAAAAAGGAAGTTATACAAGTCTAATTAAGGAAAAAGAAAAAGTATTGTAATTATTATTATTATAAATTCAAAAACTGATTCTTAGAAAAGTAAAAGTTGCTCTGTCATGTCCAACTTTTTGCAACCCCATGGATCCCCGAGCCTCTATCCATGGAATTCTCCAGGCAAAAATACTGGAGTGGGTAGCCAATCGTTTCTCCAGGGGATCTTTCCTACCCAGGGACTGAACCCGGATCTCCCACATTGAAGGCAAATTCTTTACTGATTCTTAGAAAGAATTTTTCAAATAAAGAAGTCCTTCATGAGTCTAAATAAGGGAGAATAAGAGAGAAGAGAAAAACAAGTTTAGGAATGGAAAAGGAAACATAATTACAGATACAGACTAGATTAAAAGAATTATAAGACAATATTGTAGACAACTATTTGGTAAAAAATTTGAAAATCTAGAGCAAATGAAAAAATTGGCAAAAAAATAATATGATGTGAAAACTTTAATAAAATAGATTACCATATAAGAAATTTAAAAGGTGATTAATAACTCACCATTGAAAAAACTAACCAGAACACACAGGCTTACAGCTCAGCTTTACTTAACTTAAAAAAAAAAAAAATTCTTAAACCCTAGCAGCAAACTTTAATAACTTTTTTAAATTTTTAATTAATTTTTATTGGAATATAGTTTATTTACAATGCTGTATTAGTTCCTGCAGCACAGTAAAGTGAATAAGTTATATATATATCCACTCCTTTTTAGATTCTTTTCCAATATAGGTCATTACAGAGTAATGAGTAGAATTCCCTGTGCTACACAGTAGGTTCTTATCAGTTATCTATTTTATACATCAGTTCAGTTCAGTCCAGTCGCTCAGTCATGTCCGTCTCTTTGCAACCCCATGGACTGCAGCACGCCAGACTTCCCTGTCCATCACCAACTACCAGAACTTACTCAAACTCAAGTCCATAGAATCAGTGATGCCATTCAACCATCTCATCCTCTGTTGCCCCCTTCTCCTGCCTTCAATCTTTCCCAGCATTGGGGTCTTTTCTAGTGAGTCAGTTCTTCATATCAGGTGGCCAAAGTATTGGAGTTTCAGCTTCAGCATCAGTCCTTCCAATGAATATTCAGGACTGATTTCCTTTAGGATGGACTGGTTGGATCTCCTTGCAGTCCAAGGGACTCTTGGACTTTATACATAGTAGTGTGTATATGTCAATCCCAATTTCTCGATTTATTCCTCTCCCTACGTTTCCCCCTTGATAACCATAACAAACTGTAAATTTAAAAGAATGGAAATTACATGAAATATTTCTCCGAAAATGATGAATTGAATTAGTAATCAATAGAAACGTTTTTTGGAGAAGGCAATGGCACCCCACTCCAGTACTCTTGCCTAGAAAATCCCATGGACGGAGGAACTTGGTAGGCTGCAGTCCATGGGGTCGCTAAGAGTCGGACAGGACTGAGCGACTTCAATTTCACTTTTCATTTTCTTGCATTGGAGAAGGAAATGGCAACCCACTCCAGTGTTCTTGCCTGGAGAATCCCAGGGACAGAGGAGCCTGGGGGGCTGCTGTCTATGGGGTCACACAGAGTCAGACACAACTGAAGTGACTTAGCATAGCATTACATAGAAACGTTTTTTAAAAATCTCCAAACACCTGGAAATTAAACGACATACTTCTAAAAGACTATGAAGAAGTCTCAATGTAAATTAGAAAACATTTTGAATGAAATGAAAATGAAAGTATCACACACCCCAAATAAATGAAACAGTGCTTTTTAAGAAATTTATAGCAATAAATTTTTAAAATGGTAAAAACAATTTCTAATCAATAATATAAATGTTCACCTTAAGAAACTAGGAAAAAAGAGAGAGCAAAAGAAATCCTACACAAGTAGGGAATTGAATGAAATTATAATAAATGTAAGAGAAAATAAAATTGAGAGCAAACAATAGAGAAATTTAATGAAACCAAAATTAATCGCTTAAAAACATTATTAAAAGGAATAAATCTCCAGAGTAAGAGTGACAAAAACAATTTTTTCAAAGATACAAATCACCAGTATCAGAAAGGTAAGAGAGGATATCACTACAGATCCTACATACATTAACAGGATAATAAGAGAATACTACAAATAATGCTAGACACATACATTTGATAACACCAGACCACTTTTTCAAAATCCACAAATTACCAAAATCTGAACAAAGAAAAAAAAAGTAATCGGAATAGTTATTATATTAGTTGACTAGGGCTGTCATAAGCCATAAATTGAGTGGCTTAAAGAGTAGAGACTTACTTTCTCACAGTTCTGGAGGCTACAAATGCAAGCGTCAGCAGGGTTGGTTCTTTCTGAGGGCTCTGAGAGAGAATCTGTTATATGCTTTCCCCTAACTTCTGGTGATTTGCTGGCAATCTTTTGCATTCCTTGGTTTTGTCATCACCTTATCTCTGCTTTCATCTTCATGTTATGTTCTCCATGTATGTAGATGTATGTTCAAATTTCCTTTTTGTTATAAGGACACCAGTCATATTAGATTAGGGGCCCACTCTACTTCCCTATGACCTCACCCTGCTTCTAAACAATTCTGAGATACTAAGGGATAGGACCTCAACATATGAATTTTGGAAAGGATATAATTCAACCCCTAACAGTTCTATTAAGGAAACTGAATTAGTTTAAAATCTTCTGGAAAAGGAAAAGGAAAAGGAAGCCTCCAGTAACTGATGGTTTCATTGGTGAATTCTATGAAACATTTAAAGAGAAAAATAACCCAATTCTGAATAAGCTCTTCGAGAAACATTTCCAGTAACTGATGGTTTCATTGGTGAATTCTATGAAACATTTAAAGAGAAAAATAACCCAATTCTAAATAAGCTCTTCAAGAAACACTTTCCATCTATGTTATGAAATGAGCATTGTGCTGATCCCAAAACCAGACAAAAAAGTACAAAAAAGAAACTATAGATAAACAGATCAACACCTCTCCTAAATTTAGATACAAAAATGCTCAGCAAAGTGTGAGCAGATTCAATGTGTCAATGTACATTAAAAATGTCACATGACCAAGTGATATTTATCCCAGAAATGCTACTGACCCCAGAAATATTAGTTCAATATTTGAAAATCAACCAATGTAATCCACCATATTTATAGCCTGATTTTTAAAAATATGATCATATCAGTTGATACAGAAAAAAACCATTTGACAAAAACTAACATCCATTCATATACATGATTTTAAAAAAAAACAAAAACCTCTCAGTAAACTAGGAATAGAAAGAAAATTCCTCAAACTGGACAATGGGCATTTACCAAAAAAAAAAAATTCATAGGAAACATCATGTTTAATTATGAGAGGCTGAATAATTTCCCATAGATTGAGAACAAGGCAGACATCCATTCTCGTCACTCCTGTTTAACACTGTACTAGAGACCTAATCAATGCAGTAAGACACCAAAAAGAATAAAAGACACACACATTGAAAAGGAATAAATAAAAATATCCTATTCCCAGATATCATAGTTTCCACATAGTTGTCTATGTGGAAAATCTCAAGGAGTCTATAACTAAAACTCTATAAGAACTAACAACTGAGTTTAGCAAGATTGCAAGATACAAGGTCAGTAAATACACCAGACAAAACAAAATAAATCTAGCAAACAACAACAAAAAAATCGATGTTCTATATATTAGCTAGCAATGGACAACTGGAAACAAATTTTTTAAATACCACTTAAAATAACTATAAAAATGAAATACATAAATATAAATCTAAAAAAATGCATGGGATTTACATGATAAAGCTGAAAAATCCTAATTAAAAAAATGAAAGAAGACTTAAATAAATAGAAATACATACTACATTCATGGATTGGACGATTCAATATAATAATCCACCATAGATTCAACACAATTCCAAAAAAAATTCAGTCATTTTGTTTTTTTGTAGATATAGGTAACTGATTCTAAATTTTATATAGAAAAGCAATGGATTTGCCATATATCAAAATGAATCTGCCACAGGTATACATGTGTTCCCCATCCTGAACCCTATATGGCAAAACCAATACAATATTGTAAAGTTAAATAAAATAAAATTAAAAAAAAATAACAGAACATATATTCTTCTCAATGTTATGTGGAACATATACACACCAATATAGACCTTGAAACCATGAAATTGATTCAAAAAAAAAAAAAAGAAAAGAAATAGAGCTAGAAGAGCCAAACATTTTTGCAACTGAACAAAGTTAAAAGAATCGTACTATCAATTTTAAGCCAGGCTATAAAACACATTAGCCAAAACACTGTAGACTCACAAAGAGATAGACACATGGATCAATGGACTAGACTAGAGAGTGTAACAACAGACATACAAATATGGCCAATTGATTTTGACCAAGGTGCAAAGCCAACAGAATTGAGACAAGATAATTTTTTGATTAAATGACATTGGAAAAATTGGACATCAAAATCACTGCAGATGGTGACTGAAGCCATGAAATTAAAAGACGCTTACTCCTTGGAAGAAAAGTTATGACCAACCTAGATAGCATATTCAAAAGCAGAGACATTACTTGGCCAACAAAGGTTCGTCTAGTCAAGGCTATGGTTTTTCCTGTGGTCATGTATGGATGTGAGAGTTGGACTGTGAAGAAGGCTGAGCCCCGAAGAATTGATGCTTTTGAACTGTGGTGTTGGAGAAGATTCTTGAGAGTCCCTTGGACTGCAAGGAGATTCAACCAGTCCATTCTAAAGGAGATCAGCCCTGGGTGTTCTTTGGAAGGAATGATGCTAAAGCTGAAACTCCAGTACTTTGGCCACCTCATGCAAAGAGTTGACTCATTGGAAAAGACTCTGATGCTGGGAGGGATTGGGGGGCAGGAGGAGAAGGGGATGACAGAGGATGAGATGGCTGGATGGCATCACCGACTCAATGGACAAGAGTTTGGGTGAACTCCGGGAGCTGGTGATGGACAGGGAGGCGTGGCGTGCTGCGATTCATGGGGTCGCAAAGAGTCGGACACGACTGAGCGACTGATCTGATTTGATCTGATCTGATGCAATAAAGTAAACCTCAACCTAATACAAAGTTTATACTTCATACAAAATATACTCAGATTGAGTCATAGATCCATTAGACAATGGATCTTAATGAAAGACATAAAACTATAAGGCTTTTAGAAGAAAATGTAGAAAACCTTCATGATCTGGAGTTAGGAAAAGAGCTCATTGTTCTAACACCAAAAGTACAGTCCACAAAATTAAAAGTTGATAAACCAAATTTCATCAAAATTAAAACTTTTGCTTTTTGAAAGACACTGTTAGGAGACTGAAAAGACAAGCCACAAACTGGGAGAAAATATTTGCAAATCACTTACCTAAAAAGAACTTTTAACAACAACATACAAAGAACATCCAAAACTCAACAATCAGAAAACAACTCAATTTAAAAATGGGCCAAAGACTTGAGCAGACATTTCATCAAAGAGGATATATGGATGACAAATAAGCTTACAAAAAGATGTTTAATATAATTAGTCATTAGAGAAATGCAAATTTAAATTATAGTGAGATGCCACTGCACATCTATTAGAATGACCAAAATTAAAGTTACTGAGAATACAGAGTCCTGGCAAGGATGCTGAGCAACTGGAACTTTCATACATTGCTGATGGAAATACAAAATGACAGAGCCCCTCTGGAAAACAGTTTTGCATTTTTTAACCATACATCTAAAGATATACATCTTACAACCCCACCATCCCACACATAGGTATTTACTTAAAAATATTAAAACATAAATGCACATAAAAACTTATACACAAATGTATATAGCAGCTCTATTCATAATCACCAATACTCGGAAATCACCCCAAAGTCCTTCAACAGCTGAATGAATAAACAAACTATTGATTCACACAACAACATGGATGAATTTCAAAGGCATTATGCTAAATAAAAGAAGCCAGTCTCAAAAAAGCCAGTTTCAAAAGGTTATATATTCTGATTTCATTTATATGACATCCCTGAAAAGACTCTGTTTATAATGATGGAAACAAATTAGTGTTTGCCAGGGCCTAGCAGTTGTGGGGAGGATTTGCAAGAGAATTTTTTTGGAGTGATGAAGCTTCTGTATTCTGACTGTAATTGCAGTTACATGAATTACATGTTTTAAAATTTACAGAACTGTACACCAAAAATAAAGTTCACTACATGTTGCTTTTAAAATAAAATAATGTTAATCAACTAATCTAGGCCACAGAAAAATATAAACTTCTTCCAATTAATTTTATGAATCCTGCATAACTTCAAGACCTGGTAAAGATGGCACAAAAAAGAACTTTCTTCTGTATATAAACATATAATTTCCAAAAATATATTATCAAAGAGAATCCAGCTTTGTAACAAATGAATATTCAAGAGCAAAACTGTTCAAGAGGGCTTATTTCAAGAATACAAAGGGAGATCATTATTGGGTAATGATCAACAGAATTGGGTTAATCAACAGAATTAATTGCACTGATTGTTAAGGAAGGAAAAGCAAATGGTCATATCAAGGATACTGTAATAGATTTTCTAAAATTCAGATGCCATTCTTATTAAAAATTTCATGTAAAATGAGAAATAGAGGATATCATTTTAAAGTAATAAAAAAAGTAATAAAGACTACTGTCAAAAGCTAACAAAACATATCATAGATAATATGTACAATATATACACATATATTCATGCTGTAGGTGATATATATCATAGGTGACATATACACAAATTTTTTGATATGTTCATATATTTACGTGTATATATATATATACACGTAAATATATGAACATATAATTTAAGTTTTTAGAAGTAGATAATGTTAAAATTTCCAGGGAATTAATAAATCCTAGAAAATAGTCAAAATTTTCAAATAGAATAATGGCAGAGAGACTTGCCCTGCATGATATCAGATGATTCTATTAAGCCAACAATGATTAAGTCAACATGGTATTGGGCTGGGAATAGACAAAAGATCATTGGCACAGAATAAAAAATCCAAATTTATGCCAACATATTCAAAAATTTAATGAGCCAAATATACTATCTTAACTCAATGAAAAAGGAGATTTTTTGTTGTTTTTTGAATACCAATTTTATTAAAAACTTAAAGGGCAAAAAATAAGACACAATTCTACAAGAAAATATAGCTATTTACAGGCTTTATAATCTAGGTAGAAGAAAACCTTATAACCAAGATTGGACATTAGAAAACTATAAAAAATAAAAACAAAACATCCATTTCACTCCATGTTTTCAAATGTATAGAAAAAGAGAGCAAAACATCTATTAAATAAACAATCCATGTGGAAAAACACGTGCAATGAAGGAAATAGAGCATTTGTATCTATAATGTACTTACTGTCTTCCAAATTTCTAATATGGAAAAACAACCCAATAGAAATATGGGTAAGATAGAAAGCATAGGCAATTCAGAGAAAACAATACCAAGAAATATATTTAAACAAACTCATGGCCCAGAAAATTCAAATTAAAATAACAAGGAGACCTTAGACAGACAAAAATGAAAAAGTCCAATAATGCATATAGTTTCCTGGGATAAGTGCTTCCCATGTGGCTGGTGAGAATATGCATAAAATATTAAAGCCTTTGGGGAAAACAACCTGGCAAATATCTATATTTAAATTAAGAATCCTCATGTATTTCAACAACACCACCCCACTCATCTATCCTACGTAAATGAAAGTACCATTGTCTGAGTACCATTAACCACAGAAAATATGAGGAAATACAAGCAGGACTATTTGCTGCAACACTGTTCTATCTAAAAGCAGGAAACACAGTGAACGCCCAGCCACAGAGGAACGACTGGAGCGCTTTGGTATATCCACATCACAAAGAAGCCACTAAAGAGAAATATCTGGTGATTTACAAAGTAAATTCCAGAAAAAAATAGATATAATACAGTCATTCTAAAGTAAAGAGAAATACTGACCAAAAACTATGTATGTGCTATATTTATTAATGATCACATGAGCTTATGTGTTAGTATGTTGTATCATGTATTTCTCTATAATCACATAATCACATAATTACACAAGAGGACACACATATAAGGTTGATAGCTTGGGCTCTTAGAGGATGCAGGGAGTGATATGAGTAAAATCATGGTAGAGGAAGAACAGAGGGAGAGGGAAGCCAAGCCGAAAAGAAAAAATAGAAAAAGCTGTTAAAAAAAAAAAAAAGGAGGAGGCTCAAATGTATATGGTAATGTCACATTTATGCATTTATGTAAAATATTATATGTATATAAGCAGTAAAAAAAAATTCAATTAAAGTAAAAGAAGCAAGCAAGAAGAGGAATCAGATGCATTTAACACAGGGAACAACCACATTACCAAACAGGGATATTGCTCAAGTTTCATATCAAGTTTTTTACTTGAAACTTGGATTCCATCTCCCTAAACGTACATACACACATATTCCCATACAATTCTGTTTTACCCTATAATGTCCCTGGACCATATAGTAGCATGAGCTCTGTAGAACCTATTCAACAGGAAATTTGAGTTCTCTCTAGGAAAGTCAGGGAAGCCTTGTCCAGTTGCAGCAGCAAGTGTGATCACAGGTAGACCCATTCCATACATTCCTGCCTTCAAGGAATCAGAAGTGAGAGCAGGGCCAGGTGTATTGCAAACTCCAGGGAAAACCATTCAGTTGTATTCTACAGGAATGCTGCCTTCTAGAGTTGTGCAGTATAGTCCTGGCTACGACTTTTCCTAGTTGCAATCTAATGATAGAAATTCTTGTGACCAGAAGTAGGGATTCCCAGACAGATGATTGTGAAGGGACTGAGAGATGAGAAGTTTGAATTGGGACGCAGAGTGAGATGAGATGGAGTAGGTGCAGGGAGAGAAAAGGCTAGACAAGTGTGTGCAAATCATGACATGACAGGTTTGGTAAATCAAGAGCCATCTCTATTGTTCTCTTTTGATGAGAACATGAAATGTAAATACCAGCATGTAGCAATAGTCTATGCCTATGTCTTCACTTCCCTCTTCCAACAACACAAGAAGACTCTACACATGGACATCGCCAGATAGCCAACAACAAAATCAGATTGATTATATTCTTTGTAGCCAGAAAAGGAGAAGCTCTATACAGTCAGCAAAAACAAGACCGGGAGCTGACTATGGCTCAGATCATGAACTCCTTATTGCCAAATTCAGACTTAAATGGAAGAAAGTGGGGAAAACCACTAGACCATTCAGGTATGACCTAAATCAAATACCTTATGATTATACAGTCGAAGTGAGAAATAGATTTAAGGGACTAGATCTGATAGACAGAGTGCCAGATGAACTATGAACGGAGGTTTGTGACATTGTACAGGAGACAGGAATCAAGACCATCCCCAAGAAAAAGAAATGCAAAAAGGTAAAATGGATCTCTGAGAAGGCCTTACAAATAGCTGTGAAAAGACAGGCGAAAGGCAAAGGAGAAAAGGAAGTGAAGTGAAGTCACTCAGTCGTGTCCGACTCTTTGCGACCCCATGGACTATAGCCCACCAGGCTCCTCTGTCCATGGGATTCTCCAGGCAAGAATACTGGAGTGGGTTGCCATTTCCTTCTCCAAGAGAAAAGGAAAGATATATCCATTTTAATGCAGAGTTCCAAAAAATAGCAAGGAGATATAAGAAAGCCTTCCTCAGCAATCAATGCAAAGAAATAGAGGAAAACAATAGAATGAGAAAGACTAGAGAGCTCTTCAAGAAAATTAGAGATACCAAAGGACCATTTCATGCAAAGATGAGTGCAATAAAGGACAGAAATGATATGGACCTAACAGAAGCAGAAGGTATTAAGAAGAGATGGCAAGAATACACATAAGAACTGTGCAAAAAAGATCTTCATGACCCAGATGATCAAGATGGTGTGATCACTTACCTAGAGCCAGACACCCTGGAATGTGAAGTCAAGGGGGCCTTAGGAAGCGTCACTAGGAACAAAGATAGGGGAGGTTATGGAATTCCAGTTGAGCCATTTCATATCTTCACGACCCAAATAATCACGATGGTATGATCACTCACCCAGAGCCAGACATCCTGGAATGTGAAGTCAAGTTGGGCCTTAGAAAGCATCACTAGGAACAAAGCTAGTGGAGGTGATGGAATTCCAGTTGAGCTACTTCAAATCCTGAAAGATGATGCTGTGAAAGTGCTGCACTCAATATGCCAGCAAATTTGGAAAACTCAGTAGTGACCACAGGACTGGAAAAGGTCAGTTTTCATTCCAATCCCAAAGAAAGGCAATGCCAAAGAATGTTCAAACTGCCGCACAATTGCACTCATCTCAAATGCTAGTAAAGTAATGCTCAAAATTCCCCAAGCCAGGCTTCAGGAATACGTGAACTGTGAACTTCCAGATGTTCAAGCTGGTTTTAGAAAAGGCAGAGGAACCAGAGATCAAATTGCCAACATCTGCTGGGTCATCGAAAAAGCAAGAGAGTTCCAGAAAAACATCTACTTCTGCTTCATTGACTATGCCAAAGCTTTTGACTGTGTGGATCATAAAAAACTGTGAAAATTCTGAAAGAGATGGGAATACCAGACCACCTGTCCTGCCTCTTGAGAAACCTGTATGCAGGTCAGAAAGCAACAGTTAGAACTGGACATGGAACAACAGACTGGTTCCAAATAGGAAAAGGAGTACATCAAGGCTGTATATTGTCACCCTACTTATTTAACTTATATGCAGAGTAAATCATGAGAAATGCTGGGCTGAAAGAAGCACAAGCTGGAATCAAGATTGCCAGGAGAAATATTAATAATCTCAGATATGCAGATGACACCATCCTTATGGCAGAAAGTGAAGAACTAAAGAGCCTCTTGATGAAAGTGAAAGAGGAGAGTGAAAAAGTTGGCTTAAAGCTCAACATTCAGAAAACTAAGATCATGGCATCTGGTCCCATTACTACATGGAAAATAGATGGGGAAACAGTGGAAACAGTGGCTGACTTTATTTTGGGGAGCTCCAAAATCACTGCATATGGTAATTTCAGCCATGAAATTAAAAGACGCTTACTCATTTGAAGGAAAATTATGACCAACCTAGATAGCATGTTCAAAAGCAGAGACATTACTTTGCCAACAAAGGTCCATCTAGTCAAGGCTATGGTTTTTCCAGTAGTCATGTATGGATGTGAGAATTGGACTATAATCAAAGCTGAGTGCTGAAGAATTGTTGCTTTTGAACTGTGGTGTTGGAGAAGACTCTTGAGAGTCCCTTGGACTGCAAGGAGATCCAACCAGTCCATCCTAAAGGAGATCAGCCCTGGGTGTTCATTGGAAGGACTGATGCTGAAGCTGAAACTCCAATACTTTGGCCACCTGTTGCAAAGAGCTGACTCATTGGAAAAGACCCTGATGCTGGGAAAGATTGAGGTCAGGAAGAGAAGGGGATAACAGAGGATGAGATGGCTGGATGGCATCACCAGCTCGTTGGAAATGCATTTGGGTAAACTCCAGGAGTTGGTGATTTACAGGAAGGCCTGGCGTGCTGTGGTTCATGGGGTCGCGAAGAGTTGGACATGACTGAGTGACTGATCTGAACCTAACTGATGTCTTCACTTAATATTTAGTTCTCAAATTCAAAATCCTAATCTTTAACCAGACAGGTAAATATTGAGGGTGTGAGAACAAGAAAAAAAATTTTAAAACTGGCTGTGACTATTTAGTCTCTATTGTAACCTAGGTTATAGTTTTAGGAGTCATCTTTGAAGTCACTTTTATATTTTAGTATCTTATTGGATACTTCAGGCATTCGATCAGATCCAAATATTTTCCTCTTGCAAATGGAACCATAGTCTATAATTACAGCTTACCACAAGCCACCCAATTCTCCAGTGTTTATTCAATTGTGTTGTAAAAGCAGAAGGCAATGTCTGTGGTCTGATATCAACCCTCATCCCCAATGTCTGAAAACCTCCAAACATAGTTGAGAGCCAGGACCACACCAGAACCTTTTTTTAATATATACATTCCACCCTTCACTGTCTGCCTCGCCCTCCTTTTCCTTCTTTAACGTGAACTCTTTCACACAGACACAATGTTATATAATAAAACCTTTACTTACAGGGCTTTCAAGAGTATTCATGTTCAACATAGTTTCCACGGTGATTTCTCTCATGGAATGTAATTGCTAAGCTCTGTCTAAGCCCAGCTGACCCACACGACAAGCCTAGACTCCCATCAGTGCAGAACATCCTGTGGCCTAAGCAGGCGGTCATGTCACCTTCAGTGAAACTGAAGACCATCAGGCTGAGCTCCTCTCGTATCAAGGGGATTAAAGGAAGGCTCATGATTCTATGTTGACAGCAAAGTTTGCACATCAGCCAACAGTCTGACCTAAAAGAAGGAGAACTCGAGTATGAGCCAAAGGTTATTTACAGCCTTCTAGCACTCCAAAGGCAGCCTGGCAAGGACTGCTGGTAGAGTAACAGACATTTTCACTTGTTTCTGATTCTGTCCAACCAGCAGATGAGTCACATAGCTGCAACCAGAATTACCTGATTATATTTCCCCCTTGACACAAGTTAATCAGGACAGTGACAGCAGAAGGGGCCAAGAGAGGGAATGATTCAAATATCCAATTGCCGAGGGGAGGGTGCTAAAGGATATAATGAGTGAGAGGAGTCGGTGGTTGGGTCAGCCCCTCCTCAGTCGGCGGAGAAAAACAAGTGGTTTGTAGTTACAACTCCCTTTCTTTGAGCTAGCTAGGATGGTCTGGTTCCACAGTTAAGAAAATTTTGGCTAACTTCCATCTAAAAAAGAAACTTTAGCAGCACAACCAATTGATTTGGCTGTCAAAATGGAAATGTCTTGGCTGGTATGTTGGTTGAAAGTTTATTATTATGGCTTCAGAGGAGGCAGAAATGAACAAAGTTCACAAATGTTCTCCTAATATACACTGTCAGAGATCATCAGTTTTAATTCTAAGAAACTTTTTTCACCCCAAGTTCTACCTATTCCTCACTAAGCAATTCTTATGAAGTCTTCTTGAAAAACTGCTTATTTTGGAAATTGTCATTGTCTAATTTAAGTTGATTGTTTATATAGACGATAGACTTTAAATTTTGAAAAGTAGTGGCAGCAATTAGCCCCCACCCAGAAAACAATTAAAAGTCAAAAATACCCTGATCCCCAGAGAAGCACAAGTTACACACTGCAAGCAACTGTAATACTCTCTTACTTGGGAAATTATCAAGTGTTGCTTCATAAATGTATTTAAGAACCACAAGGGTTTTTCAGTTGGTCAGGACATTTTCCTATTTAAACATTGATTTAGAAACCTTGCCAAGTAAACCAGGAAATCAAGAGAGCAAAATTATGCAGCACATAAAGAAAGCAGCTGCATTTCTCCAACCCTAGTAATTTAACCAGCCATTTATTTAAACAAAAATGAAGAGGGGGAAAAAGGGGGAAGCAAATCTGGCAGCACTAATCTCATTTCATTACCCCGGCAAGCCAAAATATCCGTCATCAAACACATTTGATAGAAAACATTTGTCCATTGTGTTGGTGTTCTCAAAAAGTAAAACCTACACTATAGTATAGGACTTTAATATCAAATTACATTTGAAGGGCCATTTCAGTAATTAAGTGAGAAAATAATATCAAGCAGACGCCTTTCAGCTTAAAAGCACGCCCCAGGCAAAATTCCCCAGCACTGAGAAAGACCAAAACTGTCAAAAGATTTGGGAACCGCACACATACACATACACACAAAGGCCAGGGCAGATAATGTGCTTCTTCAACAGTGAAATACAATATATAAGGAGATGCACGTTACAAGACACAGATAAAGGAAGCAGGTTGTCTTCATCAAATTTAGCATACAATAAGAAAATTGAGATAGAGAGACATCTCTGTCTAAAGATTTATTGTATGACTTTCATGCTGCTTTGGGGTTGAGTATTGGCCTCATGTTTAAGATTTCAAATTACATAGATGAAATCTCTTGTGGATATTTACATAGTCTCCTGTTTAAGCCCAAGTGGGAACTAGCTAAAAACTGGGCAGAAAGTGTAATTGGCATCATCATACCTCAGTTGATGTTATCCCTTCATCTATATTTTTGCAAATGACAGAGAAATGTGCACAAGTATCAGGTTTGATTCTTCAATAAACTTTTGGAACATATATGAACAGAAGAGATAGTTTCTTAAATTATTGCTATGTAAGCAGCTACCTATTCATCCAAAATCTGTCCAGGTTACATAGACAGGATATTTAAGACTTGAAGAGGAAGCAGATTAAATACAAAACTTAAATGATCCTGAAAAATGTTACAAAGAATAGAACTTTCTGGATTCTTTGTTCATCTCTTTTGGTTTCGGAAAAGGGCTACCATTAATTAACTTTCATTTTAGAGACTTCTAAAGAAATGCAAAAAGGCCACCAATTCAGAAATACTGAATGATCCCTATATTAGTTTGGTAGCATAATCATAACAAAGTGAGACAAATTGGGAGGCTTAAACAACAGAAATTTGTTTAAGCCTTCTCATAAACAAAGCTTCACTTTGGAGCTTTTGTTCTGAGGTCGAAAGCTCCGAAGTGAAGGTGTCAACAGGATTACCTTTTTCTGAGAGCCTCTCTTGACTTATACAGATGGCCGTCTTCTTCCAGTGTCCTTACACGACTGTTCCTCTGTGTGTACCTGTGTCTACTATCCTCTTCTTATAAAGTACCCCAGTGTTCATCACAGCACTGTTTACAATAGCCAGGACATGGAAGCAACCTAAATGTCCATCAGCAGATGAATGGATAAGAAAGCTACGGTACATATACACCATGGAGTATTACTCAGCCATTAAAAAGAATACATTTGAATCAGTTCTAATGAGGTGGATGAAACTGGAGCCTATTATACAGAGTGAAGTAAGCCAGAAAGAAAAACACCAATATAGTATACTAGCACATATATATGGAATTTAGAAAGATGGTAACAACAACCCTGTATGCAAGACAGCAAAAGAGACACAGATGTATAGAACAGTCTTTTGGACTCTGTGGGACAGGGAGCCGGGGGATGATTTGGGAGAATGGCAGTAAAACATGTATAATATATAAGAAAAGAATCGCCAGTCCAGGTTTGATGCAGGATACAGGAAGCTTGGGGCTGGTGCACTGGGATGACCCAGAGGGATGGTATGGGGAGGGAGGTGGGAGGAGGGTTCAGGATGTGGAACATGTGTACACCCATGGCAGATGCATGTTGATGTATGGCAAAACCAATATAATATTGTGAAGTAAAAAAATAATAATAATAATAAAAAATTACCCTGCCACAGTCACTTAAGCATTGAAACTTTGACTCAAAAAAAAAAAAAAAGAAACCAGTCATATTGGATTAAGGGTCGCCCATAAGAAGGCTGAGCACTGAAGAATTGATGCTTTTGAACTGTGGTGTTGGAGAAGACTCTTTAGAGTCCCTTGGACTGCAAGGAGATCCAACCAGTCCATTCTGAAGGAGATCAGCCCTGGGATTTCTTTGCAAAGAATGATACTAAAGCTGAAACTCCAGTACTTTGGCCACCTCATGCAAAGAGTTGACTCATTGGAAAAGACTCTGATGCTGGGAGGGATTGGGGGGCAGGAGGAGAAGGGGACGACAGAGGATGAGATGGCTGGATGGCATCACTGACTCGATGGACATGAGTCTGAGTGAACTCCGGGAGTTGGTGATGGACAGGGAGGCCTGGCGTGCTGCGATTCATGGGATTGCAAAGAGTTGGACACGACTGAGCGACTGAACTGAACTGATATGAACTCATTAATTAACTCTTTAAAAGTCCTATCACCAAATACTCAGTCACATTCTGAGCTACTGGGGGTCAGCACTTCAACACATGAATTTAAAAGGACACAATGTATCCCATAACAATCCTCTTACTGAAAACAACTGAAAAAATGCAGAAGGAAATTTTTTTGTAAAATGTTTTCATCTATTAATGATCTGGAAAGTAAGAAATACTCAAGAGTCAAAAGCTAAATGAAGAAAAATCTAGAGCCTATAAGCCTATCACTGAAACTGGCTTCTACTAAGTTTATTTGCCTAATATAGGTGATTTTGACCTTTGGTTCTCCAGGTTTTCAGGTCACTGGGAATAGAAGATATGTCTAAGGGCTAAGGTAAGGGGTTTGATGGGAATTGTTAACTTCCTACCACTTCTAAAACTGAAACCCAACAAAGAAAACTAAAATCATCTTCCAAGGGACTACAAGAAAAATGCCTGTACCAACCAGAATTGAATAAACACCTCCCATAACAGCTTGCTCTCATAAAATGTTCAGTATTTTTAAATGCACAAAAATAAGGATTAAAATATGATTAAGAAGCTGTTTGAAACTACCAAGATTTAAAGAAACAAAAATAACCTCTCAAAATGAAAAATATAATCATTGAAATTAAAAATACAAAGGATAAATTTAACAGAAGATCAGATGCAACTAAAGAGAGAATTACAAAACTGGGAAATATTTCTCGAAAATGTTATCAGAATGCAATGCAGAAATAAAAAAAAACAGAAAATATGAAAAAAAATTTAAGAGATGGAAAATAAAATTATAATTTATAATATATATCTAACTGGAATTTTGGCACTCAGATAGAGAAGGAAGTAAAAGCAGGGCTGAGGCAATACTTGAATGCTAAGAATATTCCAAAACTGACCAAAAAAATAACATTGATCTATAGATTTTAAAATTCCAATAAAACCCAACCAAGATAAATAAAAATAAATCTACACCAAACCTCATCATAGTAAATTTGTAGAATACTACCACCACAAAGCCAAAAACAAATAAGCAAAAAATATACAGTTTTAAGTATATTGATAGGAAAAGTGTATTGACATACACTTTTAAGTATGTTGACAGGAAAAAGAAATGTTTTCCCAAAGGAATGACAACTTGATTGAAAGTTGACTTCTCAACAGCAACACTGAAGCAAAGAGATAAATGGGAAAATATTTCCAAGGTATTGAAAGAAAATAATTGTCACCTATAATTTTAGAGCATCAGGAATGGAACCTGTGACTCATTTCAACACAACACAGGAAATCTTACCTGGCCTAGACATGGACTGGATTGAGAGATTGAATGCCTTATAAGAATGAAGTTGAAATATAGACTTTTTGAGACAAATAAAAATAGAGAGTTTTCCAAAAGCATATGCTCTTTAAAAGAAATTCTATCAGATATTCAAGTGGAAGGAAATATACTACAGGTTGAGAGTCTGAGATGGTAGAAGGAATGAAAAGCACGGGAGGCAAAAACAAACAAACAAAAAAAAAACAGAAAGAGCCAAATACATGGATAAATTCTGATCAAATGCTGACTACTTAGGGATTCCCTTGTAGCTCAGCTGGTAAAGAATCTGCCTGCAATGCAGGAGTCCCTGGTTCAATTCCTGAGTTGGGAAGATCTGCTGGAGAAGGGATGGGCTACCCACTCCAGTATTCTTGGGCTTCCCTAGTGGCTCAGCTGGTAAAGAATCTGCCCGCAGTGCAGGAGACCTGAGTTCGATCCCTGGGTTGAGAAGATCTCCTGGAGAAGGGAAAGGCTACCCACACCAGTATTCTGGCCTGAAGAATTCCACAGACTATATAGTAGCAAAGAATCAGACATGACTGAGAGACTTTCACTTCACTTAACACAACAATAATAGTAATGTGTTGTGAGTTAGAAAATGAAAATTTTCTTTCTTTTTTGCTTTCAATAAACTGATCATGGACATGCCCACTACCCCTGCTTTGTCCCTGCAGATGAACAACAGCATAGAGGTGATGGAAAAACAAAGGAGAAGAAACCTGGATCCAATTTAGTGACTATTTAATCTATATTTAGTGACTTGTATGGTGTAGACCTCTCACTACAGACTGGTATGAGAGAAAAAGTTATTTCCATTGTCTTCAAATAATTGTATTATTTTAGGTAGACTGTACCCAACTCTAAATTTAATGTTTATGTTCTAATCATTTAATTTTGATCACCCATTACTGACATATAATACTGCTTATTAATATTTTCTTCTTCCTTCCTACTTTATGGTAAGAACACTTAACATGAGAGGTATCTTCTTTAAGTGCACAACACAGTATTGTTAATTATAGGCACACTGTTGTAAAATGCTTCTCTAGAATTTGCTACAAAACTGAAACTTTAAACTCATTGAATGGCAACTCTCCATTTCCCCTTCCTCACTGCCTCTGGTAACAACTACTCTACTTTCTGCTATGATGAATCTGACTACTTTAGCTGTAACTTACAAAAACAGAATCATACAGCATCTGTCCTTCAGTGACTGACATTTCATTTAGCATAATGCCCTCCATGTTAATCATGTTGTAGCATTCTGCAGAATTTCCTTCTCTTTTAAGGCTGAATGATATTCCATTGCACATATGTACCACAATATATTGTAAAATATTTTATAGAAGCCAGAAAATGTATATACCTAGTAGCATAAACTCATTTTTAAAAAATAAATAGGAGGTCTACAAAATGAGATAAATATTTTACCTTGATGAAAAATTTTCATGTAATTCTCTCAAGCATGCAATAAATATTAGTAAATAAATAAGGATTCAGATAGTTTTATTGGTAATCAATAATTTTGAACTAATGGACATATTTAGAACATTATCACCAAAAAATGGTGCAATACACATACTGTTCAAGTGTATGTAGAAAATGAATATTTTAGTACTTCCAGTTAAAATCGTTAATTTTAAAATTTCCTTTTATTTCTTTCCTTTACCTTGTCAGTGTTTATATATTTTGAAATTATGTATTGCTATATTTTACTGTTTAGCATTTTTATACTATACACATGTCCAATCCATAAAATATTCATCCCCTGAAAATAAACTGCCTCAAATGGGCTAATAGTCATTTCAAGTCAGCTGAATCTTTAAGTGGATTAAGTAAGATTGAACTGAGTTTCTATTATTCTTCTTTATCCTCAACAAACTGTTTGTGACCGCTTCATGATTATTGTTTATCTGTGCTGTATCTTATTTTTCCCCTTCTCTCAATCCTCATCCTCTGCCACAATAATATAGCAGCTATAGAATTTATACCACTTGCACTGGTATCCATTCTCTGACTTTAGCATCTTGATTGAACCATCAAGATGGTTCAATTAGTCTCTAACCATCAATTAGTCTCTCATTCATGTATGCATTTCATCTACAGTGTCCCTTTAACAAGAGGTTCAAGAGTTCCAGTTGGCTTAGAGTCAGGGCTTAAACAGAATCGGGGCTTAAACTGGCAAGCCTCCATCAATTAACAAAAGAGAAATCAGGTTTTATTATTTACCTCATTACTTTTCTTAATCTAAAGATTATATTAATTATGCTTAAAACTCATATTAAAACATTGAACCTTATATTTAAATTTTTTAAGATATGTTAAAGGTCAAAATGTTATTACAGAGCTATGTGTATAACTGGTAGTGATATAAAATGATATATGAGAAGATATCCTGGAAATTTTTGAGAAACTGGCATGACAAGTACATGCAATACCTCCTTGTCTTGTCAAAGTTCTCACACTTGCTTCTATGGTCAAACTTCAACTATTGAGGCAGACTAGCTAAGATATCAGACTCTAATAATAACTTATCCATCATGATAACTGGGATTGGTTTTAGGTTTAAAGGTGAGTCACATAAGAAATATAGATATGCTGATGAGATTTCAAAGAGATTCACTGATTAAAAAGAAGGAAGTCATAGAGCATTGACGTTCACCAAGTATTAACAAATTGTTATAACACAGCTATAGAGTCATCTAGTTCTACAGGAATAATTCCTTCTACAACCATAGAAAGACTTTTTTCCTCTGACAAATTCATTCAAGCTGAGAAACAGTTTGAATTAATGGAGAATGTATTTCTCCTGCAGATCATAACTAAATATGAAAAGGGAAGTGAACATGTTGAATTTCTTATTGACTTGGTTAAAAGCTTTATAAATTTTTAAATTTATATTAACATTTTAACTAGCATAATTAAACACTTAAAAATACATGTTCCTGTTTTAAGATAATTTTATTTTTTATTAAATATATTTAAAATAATTTATATGTTAATTATGTTACTTTCATTTCTGCTGAGGAAAAATTAACTTGCTATCCCATCACAATCATTTAGAAACACAGATAAAATATTTGAACAACTGTTTTCAGGCATAACAACAGACAACAAAGGAAACTGTTTCCTCAGTGAAGGGAAACAAGCCAAACAGTCTCCAAGACTATCCCTGGCTTACTGCCTGGAGGAATTCTCCAGGCTGCAGTGCCCAGATGGGCAATTCAGAGCCCAGCAAGTCTTCTTGAGTTAGGAAACACAGATCAGAGTTCAGGGAAGTTTCAAGATGGAATACTAAATAAGAAGAAGCTATACAGACAAAGAGCTCTGAAGACCTGCTGAGAGGTCCCTTCTAGTCTTTGCCTGAATACTGATCCATGCAAGTGTTGGATAAAACTTCGTGAGGCCTCAGGAAGAGCCACTGGAAATTAGTAGGCTCAGCAGTTCCCACAGCTAAAACAAGGTGGAGAATAGCTGGCATCTCACTAGCCAGACAAATAGTGAATTAAAAAGCAGAGACATCACTTTACTGACAAAGGTCCATATAGTCATAGCCAATGATATGAGGGTTGAACCATAAAGAAGGCTAAGTACCAAAGGACTGATGCTTTTGAGCTGTGGTGCTGGAAAAGATTCTTGAGAGTCCCTTGGACTGCAAGGAGATTAAACCAGTCAATCCTAAAGGAAATCAACCCCAAATGTTCATTGGAAGGACTGGTGCTGAAGCTGAAGCTCCAATACTTTGGCTACTTGATGCAAAGAGCCAGCTCACTGGGAAGACCCTGATGCTGGGAAAGAGTGAAGGCCAAGGAAGGGAGTGGCAGAGAATAAGATGGCAAGAGAGTATCACGAACTCAATGGACATGAATTTGAGTAAATTCTGGGAGATAGCGGAAGACAGAGGAGCCTGGCATGCTATAGTCCATGGGGTTGCAAAGAGTCAGACACAACTTAGTGACTAAACAACACCACCAGTCAAAAGAGAGAGACTTCACTGTATGTGAGGCCTAAGGGAGAGTCCTGAGGAAGTTCCCTTACTATTGGGGTTATTGTCCTTTGAGTAAAGACTACCCTGGGGTCCAGTTGTTAAGAATCTGCCTTGCGATGCAGGGGACATGTGTTCAATTCCTAGTGGGGAAACTGAGATCCCACATGTCTCCGAGCAACTAAATCCGCATGTAAAAACTACTGTGCCTGAGCTCTCTGGAGCCAGTGCCACAGCTCGAGAGTTAATATACCACAATGAAAGATCCTGTATGATGCAACTAAGACCCGATGCAACCAAATAAATGAATATAAAAAAAAACTACTCTGTAACTATTATAAGTGATGGACAGGGAAGCCTGGTGTGCTGCAGTCCATGGGGTTGCAAAGAGTCAGACACGACTGAGCGACTGAACTGAACTATTATAAAGCTTAAAAAGAAAGCTTCAAAAAGACAGAACTGATTCCAAGTTATATGCAGTCATATACCAGAACAAAGTCCAGCACTCTTGAAAGACATTCAACAAGATTACCCATTCAACAAGGTAAATGTCACTAATGGCCATCATCCAATAAAAAATTACTAGGATTATTGAAGTCCTTCCATATAGAAATGTGACGCAATAGAAATGGAACCCCACCCACCCCTGCCTGCACTAAGAGATGTTAATCAATCATAAAATAACTTTTTAAAAACATGTATACCTGTGGCGGATTCATTTTGATATTTGGCAAAACTAATACAGTTATGTAAAGTTTAAAAATAAAATAAAATTAGAAAAAAAAAAAAAAAGGGTAGGCACAGAGCAATGAATGAAGTGTAATGAGCTCTATAATGTATTCAGCACATGCAACAGTGTGATAAAAATCTTAAAAAAAATAAATAAAAATAAATAAAAATAAAAAAAATAAAAATAACTAAGCTTATTTAAAAAGCAAGAAAATACAACCTTTATTCAGGAGGAAAGTCAATCGACAGAAATAGACCCAGAAATGATAGAAATAATGCAATCAGCAGATAAAGCCCTTAGGACCAATTTTTTTAAATATTATAAACAAGTGCAAAGATGTCAAAATATGGGAGGGAAAAGCAATGAAATACCAGTTATTTGGAGTTTTTGATTATTGTGATTACAGTACAAGTTACCAAAACTGTCCAGGATAGCCTTGTAAATTAGATATCATTATTCAATCTACTCACATTCTCCTACAAAAACATCTCTTTGATTCCCCATTACCTTTAAAATAAAATCCAAATTATAAGCCATTGTGTCTGAAAGAATGCTCTAGATCAGAAGTCATCAACCTTTTCTGTTAAGGACCAGAGAGTTGTGATTTTGGCTTTGCAAACCATATAATATCTGTTGTAACAACTCACCTCTGTTCTCACAGTGTGGAAATAAGCATAAATAATGTGTAAACAGATGGGTATGGCTAGATTTGACCATCCGGGTGCCCTTTGTTGGCCCATGTTCAAGAGTGTCCAATACAAAAGCTACTAGCCACACATGGCTATTTCAATTGAAATTCAAATTACTTAAAATTAAACTAAGCAAAATTAAAACTCCATTTCCTTAACTGACATGTGGCAAATGTGGACAGAACAGATTTAGAACATTTTCATCATCACAGAGAGTTCTATTGGACAAAGCTACTCTAGAAACTCCACGCATAAGAATTATTTGGTGTCCGTTGTAAAAGCAAATTTCCCCTCTCTAGACATGCTGAACTATACTCTTTCTGTCCCTGAAGGTATAATCCGTATTTCTGCAGGATGAATCATTGTTGTTGTTCCATCACTAAATTGTGTTTGACTCTTTGCAACCCCATGGACTGTAGCACACCAGGGTTCCCTAGCCTTCACCATCTCCCAGAGTTTGCTCAAATTCATGTCCATTGAGTCGGTGATGCTATCTCACCATCTCATCCTCTGCCGCCCTCTTCTCCTTTTACTTGCAATCTTTCCCAGCATCACAGTCTTTTCCAATGAGTCAGCTCTTTGCATTGTGTGATCAAAGGATTAGAGCTTCAGCGTCAGTCTTTCCAAAGAATATTCAGGATTAATTTCCTTTAGGATTGACTGGTTTGATTTTCTTGCTGCCAAGGGACTCTCAAGACTCTTTTGAGTACAATTCAAAGGCATTGATTTTTTGGCACTCAGCCTTCTTTATGGTCCAACTCTCACACCCATAACTACTGGAAAAACAATAGCATTGATTATACAGACCTTTGTCAGCAAAATGATGTCTTTGTTTTTTAATATGCTATCTAGGTTTGTCATAGTTTTCCTTCCAAGGAGTAAGCATCTTTTAATTTCATGGCTGCAATCACTGTCCACAGTGATGAATCATATGTACTCAATATGGAGAACTTTCATATGAAAGGATGAAGTCCTTAACATAATCTCACTACAGGCTTAAAGTTTTAATTCTAACTACTTTTGTGCCTTTTGATTATTCCTCTTGTATTCTGGCCTATTACTTTTACCAAATCAGCTATGTCACATATTACAACTGAAACACAGGAATTAGCATGAATCATTACAGTAATGAAACAAATAGAAGAAAGACTTATTACTCTGAAGAAACCTGATCAGTGACCTCTTACAAAATGCATGTGAAATTCTCTTCTTTTCTAAGTTAAACTAACAGAAAAAAATCTGTCTCAAGTTGAACAAATATGGTAGACCCTGCTTTCTCCACTTAAACTCTCTCCTTCTTTGGGTGTGTCTTTTAGTAAGTGAGCAAATAATCCTACTCAGTATAAATTTGAAAGGTATGTGTGTTAGTCACTCAGTCATGTCTGACTCTTTGCAACCCCACAGACTGTAGCCCAACAGGCTTCTCTGTCCTTGGGATTCTCCAGGCAAGAATACTGGAGTGGTTTGCCATTCCTTCTCCAGAGAATCTTCCCGACCCAGGGATTGAACCCTGGTCTCCTGCATTGCAGCCAGATTCTTTACTGTTTTAGCTACAGGGAAGTCCTTAATTTGAAAGGTAATATGTGCAGAGCACCTCAGATATGCAGATGACACCACCCTTATGGCAGAAAGTGAAGAGGAACTAAAAAGCCTCTTGATGAAAGTGAAAGTGGAGAGTGAAAAAGTTGGCCTAAAGCTCAACATTCAGAAAACGAAGATCATGGCATCCAGTCCCATCACTTCATGGGAAATAGATGGGGAAACAGTGGAAACAGTGTCAGACTTTATTTTTCTGGACTCCAAAATCACTACAGATGGTGACTGCAGCCATGAAATTAAAAGACGCTTACTCCTTGGAAGAAAAGTTATGACCAACCTATATAGCATATTGAAAAGCAGAGACATTACTTTGCCAACAAAGGTTCGTCTAGTCAAGGCTATGGTTTTTCCAGTGGTCATGTATGGATGTGAGAGTTGGACTGTGAAGAAGGCTGAGCCCCGAAGAATTGACGCTTTTGAACTGTGGTGTTGGAGAAGATTCTTGAGAATCCCTTGGACTGCAAGGGAATCCAACCAGTCCATTCTGAAGGAGATCAGCCCTGGGATTTCTTTGGAAGGAATGATGCTAAAGCTGAAACTCCAATACTTTGGCCACCTCATGCGAAGAGTTGACTCATTGGAAAAGACTCTGATGCTGGGAGGGATTGGGGGCAGGAGGAGAAGGGGATGACAGAGGATGAGATGGCTGAATGGCATCACTGACTCAATGGACGTGAGTCTGAGTGAACTCCGGGAGTTGGTGATGGACAGGGAGGCCTGGCGTGCTGCAATTCATGGGGTTGCAAAGAGTTGGACATGACTGAGCGACTGATCTGATCTGATCTGATGTGCAGAGTGTGGGATCTGTAGCCAGACTACTTGGGTTTGGATCCCAGCTGTACCATTTACCCTATGTGGACTTGAGCAAGTCACTCAACCTCTCTGTGCCTTGATTTTCTCATTTATCAACAGTAAAAACTGTTGCAACTACTACATCCTATGAAGATGATATCAGTTAATATATGTAAGAAACTTAGAACAGTTTCTGATATATAAAAAGTGTCTTATGAGTTAGCTACTACTATTTTCATTGTATTGGCATTAAGGTAAATTTTATAACACCAATAACATCAGTTACCAAATTATCTTATTACAAACTGAACACACAGGACTCATCATAAACTGGACTCTTTTAGCCTATATGCATGCCATGGATAGTAGAAATAACACTATTGTGAGAGTTCCTCGTACAGGAAATACCTATCAACACAAATGTAAGCAAATGTTGAAACCTAGAAGTATTACCAAAAATAGGTATCTCTTTTATGCTTGCATTAAAGCCACTTCCTACATTTATCATGCTTCTTATTATTTTTATTTCTAACAACTTGAAAATACTCTGATGGAATTTTATTAAGCTTGAATCCACATGTATGCATTTATGTGTCCACATTATTTTTGAACAGAAACTAAAGCAAAAGAAAAAGTGTGACATCTTACAAGTAAACTGGGGATGTTTATCCTTTCCACATGTTATCAGTTCTCTGTTGCCATAATAATACTACATAACAAAAACCCACAAAACCTCAGGAGTACATAAAAATAAATATTTATTTTTACTCATCACCCTTTTAATTGCCCTGAAATTATGCTGCACTGGGTAGAGCACAGCTACTGGTCAGGAGTCAACTTCGGATTTCATAGGCAGCTTTGTGAACTTGGTTGGGCTCTTCCACATGTCTGGAGCCTCAGTGGGACAACTGGGAATATTCAACTTTATCCTATGTGTCTTATGATCCCTCAGGCTACCCAGGCACTTATCTATGATGGAGGCAGAAAAGCAAGAGACAGCAAGCTCAATCTCTAAAACTTCTGTATTTTCTGTCATAGCATCCCGTTTTAGCCAAGCCCAGAGTCGGTGTAGGAGGAACTACAAACATATAGGACAAACAGCATGATAGAGGGACGCCGTTAACTGGGGCCATGCAGTCCTCTACCACACTTTTCATAAATCTTAGCACTTTCTTTTCTTGGACTAGACTCATTTTCATTGTTTCATAATCACTAGAGTTTTTAATTTGACAAATGTTTCTCTCTTGAAATGCAGTACCCTTGTATCATTGAGCTGCCTGTGTCTATTTTTAAATAATTTAAATTCTAGTGTCTGCTATTAATAGTAACTGAGAGATTTCTGTTTTCCTACATTCTCACTCAATTCTACATGAAGTGGATTAACCTCTGATTAAACATGCCACTTTCCAATTCTTAAATTGTTTTTCCCTAAGAAAACCTGAGAGTATCATTAACAATCCAAAATAATCAAAGATTATATGATTTTTCAGTAATTGTCAAAGTAATTAAAAGTCAATTTGGCATTTTCCTAGGGTCTAAAGTATTTCCTAATATAATAGTGAGCTTATCTTCCACCTTCATCTTTAAAACTATACTGTAACATCTCATTAGTTTATAAATCCTTATAATGAAACAAGAATAACTCCATTTTTATTAACTATTCCTACTGGATTATATGGGCTTCCCAGGTGGTGCAGTGGTAAGAATCTGCCTGCCAATGCAGAAAATGCAAGTGACATTTTGGCCACCTCATGCGAAGAGTTGACTCATTGGAAAAGACTCTGGTGCTGGGAGGGATTGGGGGCAGGAGGAGAAGGGGACGACAGAGGATGAGATGGCTGGAAGGCATCACTGACTCGATGGACGTGAGTCTGAGTGAACTCCGGGAGTTGGTGATGGACAGGGAGGCCTGGCGTGCTGCGATTCATAGGGTCACAAAGACCTTGGGATTTGATCCCAAGGTCAGGAAGATCCCCTGGAGAAGGAAATGGCAACCCACTCCGGTATTCTTGTCTGGAAAATCCCATAGACAGAGGAAGCCTGGCAGGCTACAGTCCATGGTTGCAAGCTGTAGTCATGACTGGGTGACTAAACACACACATATATGATTATACATAAAGCATTTGAGGCATGCTTTTGGCATAGATAGAAAAACCTTCAAAGTTTCTTTTTTTTTTTTTCCTATTCTAAGCAAATACCCATCAAGTATCCGTAAATACTATATTAGAGACCCTAAACACAAAAATTCATCTAAGGCAAATCATTGTTTTGTTTTCTGCATTCAAAGACTCTGAGTCTAAATGATGACTTGAGTAGAGAAAAGAGAATATTAGAAGTGATATTTATCATAATATTTTCAAATCTTTAATTATCATCACAGGGCAATTTTCTTATCTTGGAAATTTCTACCCAGGCTCAACACATTCAGTCACTCAAACCACAGAGTGAATGATGCTGTGCCTGGGGAGATGCTGGTACAAAACAGTTACCTGTGAATCAGAAATTTTATTAGAGTGCAGCTTAAGTTCTATTCAATTCACTGAAATATGCTTCCATTATGCCTTTGTTTCTGCTCAACACATTAACATCATACACACAAAGACTTACAAGTTTCTTTAAACTGGATGTGAATCCTCACATTCTCCCTAAAATTTCATCCTCTGTTTTCCTGATTAGGTTATACATTTTAGTTGAAAGGCCTCAATAGTCCTCTAAAGCAGTGTCTCTCAATCTTTAACGTGCATATCCATCACTTAGGGTTACATTTTACAAATGCAACTTCTGATTCAATCAGTCTGAGATAAGACATGAAATTCTGCACTTTTACAAATCTCCCAAGTGGTGTTGACTCTGCAGTTCCATGAACCCCACTCTGAGTAGCAAGTACTAGTCATAAGGACTTTTATCCCTCTATGGAGGCATTTCTCCTTCTCCCAAGATGATTCAACCACTCTCAAACCCTTTTACTGTGTCATTTGAAGGAATCTAAATATGAGATCTACAAATTCTCTCCATTCTAAACCCTCACTGAGTGTGTCTTAAATCTTCTTATAAAACATTTAGAATAATGCTTGATACATCTTTACTACTCCATAAATGTGAGTCGTTTTGTTAACTGAAACCTGACCATTCCTTAAAGACATTGCTCTTAAGTAGAAACTTTTACTTTCATAATACATACACCTTGGTCACAAGAGATTTCGTTGTTCTTTTTGCTCCCCGTGGCCACTTTCCATTTCTGTTTTTTCATCCTCCATCAAAAACAAGTGAATAAACAAAACAAACTAACAACAACAACAAAGACAGCTCTTTGAAGCCTGTACCATCTAACTCTACTATCCAGTACTCTGCCTTGAAGTTTCCATCAGACAACATCCTCTCATTCCCCTAGCTCTCAACCACTACATCTGGTATTACCCTCAGTCACTTTCACATCTATGTGGATGAATCAGATGATACTCTGACCTCAGTTTCTTGAGTTTTGCACTTAAAACAGTATTATCCTTCACTCCCCTTCAAGCACCCATTCCATGAACAGATCTTAGATCTTTTCATCCCCACCTTCAAAGCATCCATGTCAAACACCCGTACTATGTCCACTATAAACAGTACTACTACCTCACCTGCTCAAAAACCCTCTGGCCACAATTCTTTGACCTCACTGCAACCTCTAGTTCATTGAAATTTTGTATACATAAAATAATTGTGCATGTATATATATATATATAATATATACACAAACACACACACACATACATGTATACATATATTCAGTGACGTTTTATATATAATGAAATTATATATTTTTATATAATGAAAATTTTTTGTACTCTTGCTTCAAGTAATTCTATTTTTTAGATCTATCTGTTCCTTCTAAGTAACACAAATAGTGATACAGAGTCTATCATAGCCAAGAACAAATGTGCCCTACCTGAGGTTGAAACTTGAGCTCCATAGATGTGAATCCAATATCGTTTATAAACAATTGTATCCTTAATTATGTACTTTTTAAGGGAAAGTGACCACAGATTTTAAATTCACAAATGGTCGGGAAAATTAAATAGTTTAAGAATTAGTGATCTATGCTACTTTTTCAGGCATGAAGGAACAGTATGTCCTCAGGGGAAAACAAGGTAAACATGTCATGCAGGAAAAGCTAACTTTTCAGGAGAGTGAAGAGATGAGAGTCTCTTGAAAGCAGATGTCTTCCTAAATTTCTTTCTAATCCTAAATCTCACAGTAGGTAGGCCCACTGAATTCAATCTCTGCTGCTATGAAAAGCCTTTACCTGAGTAAATACGGGGGGCCTGAAAGATGTAAGAAAAATGCAGCTTTCTTTTTTTTTTTTTTTCTTTTTCTCCTTTGCTATCACCTCCTTTATTGTAGACATAAATGGAAGCAAACGAACTCTCTATGAAGACAGAGTATGCATGGCTTCTTTTTGAAACTTTGGCTTCTTTTAAGGATGAAATTATTTTATGGACACTGAGAATACAGTAAGCACATAGAAAGCACAGCACAATTTCATGAAAATGCAGACATGTATAATTTATAAATCATCAACTTTGTGTCGTGATTCAAAATTCTAATCTTTTTATGAGCACATGTCTTGGAAAAGATCTCTGATGATAAAAACTAGAGGAATTAAAGCCCTATTTTTGGTTTATCTTGATATAATAGTTTCACTACTATGAAAAATTAAGTTCCATATTGACTGGACAGCCACTTACAGGCACCTCTTGAAATCATTTCCAAGTGAATACACTTTTGTGTACAGGTAAAACGATGCCCAATATTTGCTTGCCTTCAATGGACTTTCATTTGTTTCCTCTTGTAAAGAGCAAGGGCTCTTGATTAAAAAGCACATATCTGTTTAAATAATTCTAGCCAAATTATGCAGGACTTCATTTTATATCTAAGAGGAGTTCAACCTTAAATACTAAGAGGAAATTGTTCCTTTAAAGAGAGAGATTATTTCAAAAAACAGACATGATTATAGAACCTGATGGAGGAGCTTCTTCTTTTATACACGATTGGTCAATAATTCATATTTAATACCTCCAAAATTACTTTTTGCCTTCAGGAAAAAATAGGACAGACATTCTTTTCTCAATTCTCTAATTTTGAGGTTAAAAATATAAAACATGCAGGTTGTCATATGTGAGGCACTACTGTCAAACCAAAACTTAACACAAAATGGAAATGATCATTGGTTAGCTGATACTGGGATATCATTACTTTAGGTAAAGTAAGTGTGAATTCAGGCAAGTTATTAAGTCCAAGATTTCAAAAACATTTGCTTTATTTAGTTTTCCAAGCAGTCATAAAAGCAATTTAGAGACTGGGCTTTAAAAAGAAAGGATCTAAGTTCAAATTCTAAAGGGTAATGGGACCAATAATTTATCTTGAACTATGAGCTCCTCCAAACTCCAAATTCATATCCAACTGCTACTCCACAACTTAACTTGGATATCTAACAGGCATCTCAGACTCAACATGTCAAAAGTCAAACAACTGGTATTTTTCCCCCAAATCTGCTCCTCCTGCAGTCTTCCCCATCTCAGTAAATAACACCTCCAGCCTTTCAGTAACTCAAGACAAAAACTGAAATAGTTAAAATTACCCTCTTTTTTCTTACATATAGGCTTCAGACAATAGACTTCATAGGCCTTACACTCAAATACACACAGAATCTGACCACTTCGATTACCTCCACCATTCCCATGGTGATTGCAAGAATCATCATCTTATGCCCATGTTATTGCAATAGGCTCTGAACTCCTTTCTCTCTGCTTCTACCTTTATTTTCTTCAGTTATTCTCCATATACCATAGCAACCAGAGCAATCCTGTTGGCATGTATAAATTAAATCATCCAATGGCTGCTGATCACATTCACTCCCTACAATGACCTTCAAAGACCCTGCTCCCTCCCTTCCTATTGCAAAGCAAATGGGGCTAACCAAAAAGTCTACTGCTCCGCTACATTCCTCAAACTCCCTAGAATTAAGTGAGGCCAAAATATAGGACAGTTATGGTACAATACTCTACCTGCCTACTTCATTTCTGTAACAATCAAAGTGTCTATACATTCCAAATAGCACCACTATAAAATGACAAGGGATCATCAGCTTAGATCCATAAGAAATGACGTGGAGTACAGTCCTTGTCAACCCAAGATGGAAACAGCACAAAATAAACTTTCATTTCATTAATCCAATAGGATTTGAAGTTAAAGTTGCTATGGAAATTTAACCTAGCAATGATTTCATTCATTCACTTTGTGTGGCCACATCAGCTTCCATGCCATTCTCTGAATATATTGAATACTCTTCCTACTCAGGGACTGGCTAATCTATCTACTTGCAATGTTCTTTCTCTAAGTCTCAAGCTCTTTACTCAGTGCAGGATTATTCAGATTTTCCATTTCTTCTTGAGTCAGTTTCAATAGTCTGCATCTTTCTATGAATCTATCCATTTCATCTTTGTTATCTAATCTGTTGATAAAAATTGTTTCTAGTACTCCCTTAGAATCCTTGGCACTCTGTCAAACTGTACACTTGAAATGTGCTAAGTCACTTCAGTCATGTCTGACTCTTTGTAACCCTATGAACTGTAGCCTGCCAGGCTCCTCTATCCATGGAATTCTCCAGGCAAGAATACTGGAGGGGTTGCCATGCCCTCCTCCAGGGGATCTTCCCAACCCAGGGATTAAAACCCACATCTCTTATGTCTTCTGCATTGACAGGCTGGTTCTTTACCACTAGTACACCTGGGAGGCCCACACTTGAAATAGTTAAATATAAATATCATGTCATGTAAGTTTTACCACAATTAAAAATATATATGGAGGAAATATTGCTAGTCACATAAACCTGCCAATGACCAATTCATAGGAAGACAATCTACAAGTTCCTGGGGAGGAAGAGTATAGGGTAAGAGCTAAGGATACTACTTTAGGCCAAGGAATTCAAGAGCATCTGATAGTTTAGATAATTTCAGCTTTGATATTCCATTTGTCCATTCCAGTTTTTCATAGTTTTGAGGGTGATAAGAACTGATCCAAGTTATAACTGATCCTTTATCTATTAAACTACTTACAAATCATCTAAATCCTTCCTTGGCTTAAGTCTTACGAGAATATTGAAGCATTTTAGGCAAAAGTTTAGAAGAATCCCTCTGAACTCATCTGAATTATGCTATAAATATGTTGCCTCTATCCACAGAGTCTTTTTCCCATAGTAATTCTAGAGCCACAGCTAATTCTCCAGCTATTTTTTAAATCATATATAGTATGTGTATTATCCATAAAATCCAGATCAGCTATCATTTGATTGTGTGAGGAGGAATTGTCTGGAACTTTTACAAGAATATTTATGCAGTACATTATATCTGGCAGTCCATTTGCAGAGTAAGTCTCTAGTACATGTACAAGGAGTGAATCACAGAGAAGGAAAAAAGTGTTCTGATAATGATCCCAAAGTAGTAGAGATATTGGAAAGGCTTAGAATTGTTATAAATTCACACTACGAGTGGTTTCAATACTCTAAGGGGACTGATGGTCTGTGATAGTAGGAATAATAACAGAACACAACCAAATCAACAAGAAACTATAGTGTTGTTCAGTTATATTTCTGGGTCATGCTCCTTGTGAATTCAGAAGGACAGGAAATGGTTGGGTACTAATGTTTCCCCTAAAGTAGTGTCACTGGGCATATTTTGGAGAGCTGACCTTTTGATTCTTAACTAATAGGGCACATTGGCTCTTCCAGTGAATCTTTTCCTTTCAATGTCTTATAAGTGTCCTTATTTATGAGTTCTTAATTCTTAGATAATAAAAAACTTTTGTTCTTAATTTTATCTCAGAGGCTGTGGTTTTATCTAAAGAGCTCAAAGTTTATTTTTATTTCCATTTCCAGATTGTTGGCTTTATTGTTATCCTTCATAAGTGTCTGCCACACTTAGAGATTTTCTAAATTGGCAATTTTCAATTCCAATGTATTTTTTTATTATTATTTCAGTCTTAGTCCATTGAAGAAATGAGAGGACAAAGTTTATTTTATTTTAGCTGTACAAGATACCCTACAATTGCTTTTGAAAATTTCTTGAATTCTATTTTAAACTCACCTATTTATTTTTCTTGATTTTATTTATAATTTCTCACTTTTGACAGCATCACTCAAGGAAAAATCTTCTATAATGGCCTTTGTTTCATATTTTCTTTTTTTTTTTATTCTTTCAAAGTCAATTTTTCAATTATACACAGTTTTATTACTCAGATCCTCTCCTGGCCTTTCCCTTCTTGCTTCTTTTAACTGCTTCCCCCTGACTGAGAAGTTAGAAATGAACTAAATAATTGGTACAAATCTACTGTTCCAAATTTGATCATTAGAAGTGTTTTATAAAACCCTGAATTCTGCAATAAATACTTATTTTCTGTATTTCTGATGCTTAGAATAAATCTCTCATTATAGCTTATAATGCAACTTTAAACCAATATTTAAGTTCAATGTCTATACAGCTGCCTACTTGTTTAGCAAAGCAATTATTCCTTTCTCGAAAACCAGATAGTTATACAGCCCAGGCCCAATCACCATCAACAAATCATACTGCTGCTCTTAGAATTTTTTAGAAGTACCAAGTTTGGGGACTGACTGATTTTCAGATGTTTAAAGGGGTTGATATCATCTATTAAAACATCAGTGCTCAGGTTAGAGTGGTGTTTAGTTGTCACTCAGGTTGGGTTTAATAGAGTAAGTGTGTTTAGGACTGGCTGATTTTCAGAAGCAAAGGTTGGCTTTTTAAAGTATACTTACTGATCCAAGTTGTTTTTGATCAACTGAACTGGTTTAAAACTTGTCTGATACAATGAATGATCAGTCGTTTGCAAGTGCTGTGAAAACTCACAATCTTACCCACTAGAATAGAAGCCCCTTGCGAGTATGCTTTCCTCACTGTTATATCCCAAAGCTGGCACAGTGTCTGCCATGTAATATTACTCAAATTTGCTGAATGAACAAATAAATGAATGAATCAAACCTAAGTTTTGTCATTTACTTATTCAGTGAATTTCTGCCAATTGCATAATCTCCTATGACTTCTGTTTCCTCTGAAAGAGGGTTAATTTTATTTACTTTACAGAATTGTTGTGAGGATTAAATCAGGTTGACATTTAATACACCTGGTAAAGTGTGCCTAATTGGGCTTTCCGGATGGCTCGGACGATTAATAATCTGCCTCCAATGGGGAAGACCCAGGTTCAATCTCTGGGTTGGGAAGATCCCCTGGAAAAGGGAATGGCAACCCTTGGACAGAATTCCATGGACAGTGGAGTCTGGCAAGCTATAGCCCATGGGGTTGCAGAATCGGACACGACTGAGTAACTAACGCACACACACAGGGTCCCTATTTATGTAGAAAGAATTCAATAAGCAGTGATAGTTATGTGGTAGCCTCTGTCTTTCTGGCTGCTGTTAGATAGCAGTGGGTGGTGGTGGTTTAGTCACCAAGTCGTGTCTGACTCTTGTGACCTCATGGACTGTAGCCTGCCAAGCTCTTCTGTCCATGGGATTTACCAGGAACGAGTACTGGAGTGGGTTGCCATTTCCTTCTCCAGCGGATCTTCCTGACCCAGGAATTGAACCCCTGTCTCCGGCATTGCAGGTAGATTCTTTACCAACTGAGCTACAAGGGAAGGGTGAAATATATGAAATAATTTACTTCTGTCATCCTGCTTCCTAGTATCCTTACTTCATCTTGACATCCCATAACCAGAAACATGCTCCAGTCATTCTAATACCTTCTTATCCTTAAGTATTCAAAATACATCTTTTTTATGTCCCATTATCCTGGGGCCATAACTTAGCTCTTTTAAGAGCTAATAATAGCTGATAATGCTATAAATTGATTTCCTTCAGAGGGCATCTCTCCTTGCCAGAACCCAAATTAATGACTAATTATGGGAACTTAAGACACTAAGGCAGCCTAGAGAAGCTTTTCAGTGTTGTCTACCACTCCTGAATTTACCGTCAGTAAGATGGGGAAGGAAGTGCTAACCCACTCCAGTATTCTTGCCTGGGAAATCCCATGGACAGAGGAGCCTGGTGGGCTACAGTCCATGGGGTCACAAGAGTCAGACATGACTGAGCAACTGAGCACACATGCAAGATGGGGATGCCGAGAGTCTGTTCCAGGATGTCTGTCCCCTTTTCCACAGAGCCTCTCTCATGATGAGGAATGTAATAGGCTCTCAGGCCAATCTGGGGTTGAGAGGAAAGTCTTGTCTGTACAGAGATACATATTTGGAAGTCAAGTAAAACTAGTTCTCAAAAGTGTCCCCAACCATCAGACCAGGTGTCAATCACCTGCCTAAGAGCAACCTAAACGATGCATAAGCCAGACTAAGTTGTTTTAGGCACCTCTGAGAATTGAGATGAGACACTAAATTATTTCTTCAAGAAGTCTTTCATGATAAGATGTGATATCGTGAAAGAGTAAAACAAGGGTGGCAGTGATTATTGTCACATTTGTTTTTAAAAAGAGAGTAGTTTAAATTATTATAGTGTGCATGCTTGGGTGCTAAGTTGCTTCGGTTATGTCCAAATCTTTGCAACCTTCTGGACTGTAGCCCGCCAGGCTCCTGAGTCCATGAGATTTCCCAGGCAAGAATACTGGAGTGGGTTGCCAGGCCCTCTTCCAGGGGAATCTTCCTGTCCCAGGAATTGAACCTGAGTCTCTTATGTCTCCTGGATTGGCAAGCAGGCTCTTTCCCACTTGTGCCACCTGAGAAACCCTCAAATTATTATAGACTGAGGGGAAAAAAAAGTCATCTAAGAGTTTCCAAAAAATGATCAAGTAAACAATTGATTAAGCAAGATCTCAAAGAGGTAAGCATACTCTATTTAATGATGGGAAAAAAAATGGCAATCATAATCAGGAATCAATAGAGATAATCTGTTATATGAGCAGATTCCACAATGAATAGTTGCTTAATTTAATGCCATCTCAAAATTTTCATCCATGATATTCACAACCACTCAAAACCACTATGGATTTAAGAACACCCTCTAGTTTCTTCTCTTATGCTTCTAATAGTAATAATAAAACTGAGATTCTATAACTATGTATTATGTTAAGTGCTTTGCATTCGTCTCATTTTTTCACCACAATAACACTATATGAAAAATTATCTATAGTAGGAAATATCAAGGTTCTCAGAGGTAAATAGCTTGTTCAAGAGACACAGGTGGAAAGTGAAGTGATTGGGAATCAGTTGTAAGTATATAATCCAAAGACCCATACTCTTAAGCACTTTTCTACACAGCATCAGAAACAAGTGGGGGTGAGTATATGTCATGTATTCATTTTTCTTATGTTCTTTCCTTTTTCAGAAGCTCTCTCCCAGTGTATTTGATTATGGTGGGACTGACTATATGAGATGTCTTTTCTCTGCCAAAGCATCAGGCACATGGCACATGACCTAAGCTGGCCAATCAGGCCCCTTAACGTGGGATATGACTCAAGCTGAGGCACTCTGACAGCTCTCAAGGACCACTCAGCTGGCATATGAAGGAAAACTATGTTCTTTCCCTGGAGGCTTCTAAGATAGTGGTATTGGAGTTATAAGCTTTCCATTATATAGAGAAAGTCTATCTGAGATCAATCATCATAATTTACAACTCCATGCCTGAGACTATCTTCCTCAGGACTTAAAAAGCCAATCAATTCACTAATGTGTTGTGTTAAAGCCAATTTAACTTAGGCTCCTGACACCTACAACTGAAATATCCCTAATAAAATAATGCACTGGAAAAAAATAGAATATGAGGCCAAATTAAGATTCATGTTCCCATCTCCCTGAATTCCTATATCCTTGTATAGGACAAATATATCTTTGACTGGAGAAATTTCTTTGAATCTCAAAATCCTTGTCTAAAAACAGAAATAATAATATTGTATAAGAGAAAAGGCTTTTAAGGATAGTCTGTGCTCAAATCCTGACTCCAACCTTATTTGCTGTGTGACCTTGTACAATTTATTTACAACCTTTCTCCTTTTGTTCCTTCCTCCCAGCTTGCCTTCTTTCAGGTTGTATTCCTAAAAGAACGTAAGGATATGTACAACAACAATTCATTTGACAAATATTCATTGAAAACTTTTTATATGCCAGAAACTGATCTACTTTTCAGGAATTCAAAAAGAACAAAATAGACACAATCTCAGCATTCATGGGAAGAAGACAGATATTAAATAATAGTCGTAGGCAGAGATGCAGTTTATCTGGCAGCTGAGGTTTTCATCCCTTTGAGCTCCTAATGAGTTGCCTTGAACTGACCCTCCCACTCACTCCCCTGCCATGATCACAACTGACTAAATTCTTCCACCCTTTCTGTGTGGGAAAGGGAAGAAATTATCCTGGCTTCTTGGGGACCAGTTTTCTTATCTTCCCTTAACTCATGCACCACATTGATCCCTAAATTGAACTGGACCACCTTATTCAGGTGTTACAACAAAATCATCTAAGTCAAGCATTTGCAGGATTGATGGTCACTACCGAAGGTTTCAGATGAATCCCAAGAAGGGTCCCTTTGAATAGTATACAACCTTCTTCCAGTCTCAACACCTCCTCCAGTGTCCCTTATTTTCCTCCTATTTCCATTCCCTTATGGAGTAGAATTTATGGATTATAGAACTGAAAATATGATAATTCAGCAAAAGTTCCAAATTCTTCTTCCTCTATCTCATGGGACAGATTTTCCCTTCTGCTGCAATCCTTTAAGAGTCTTGCTTCAACTCCAAATGCATATTGAAGTATTCTCCCACGTATAATTCTCTTCCTAAGGAGACTGCTGTGGCTACCTATTAAACTAACAAGATATTTTTCCACCTTGTGACATTGTTATATATTTTTAATAGTAACAAAAGATGAGAAAGAAAAATAGAGTAGTATGAGAGTGTACAACGAGTAATGAGAACCAATCCAATGGGTCAGAAAAATGTTTCCCAGACTATCTGAAGAATGAATAGAAGTTACACATCAACATGAGAGGAGAGCATTCTAGGGAAAGGAAGTAATATATTTAGATTTTTTTTTAGTAAGAAAGAAAGAAAATTAGGGTGAAAGGTTAATAAGGATAAGAAAATAAAGATGAACCCAGCTTTGCTGTCAAGAAAACAGTCAAGAAATACATGCAATGAAGTCCTATGTAATTGACAGAGGTGAGTTACAAGTTCTAAAATGACTTTTCTACCAACCAATACAGGGAGGAAAACATTACCAGTGGTATAACTGAATTTGCATAAAACAGAAACACACCAAGACATATTGTTGTTAGCACATGGCTAATGACTGATTAATAATAATGTGAAGATATACTTTGAATGCTTCCTTGTATCTTTTCATTCAATCATCATAAGAAGTCTCTATAGCAGTTGTTACTATTACCTGATTTCAGAGGTGAGGTTTAGAAAGGCTACATGAGCTGTGCATGGTTGCTAAACTGCTAAATGACAGGGCCAAGATTCCAATGTAGGCCAGTCACTTGGCTCCAGAGGCCCTCTCTTAACCACCATGTACGCTGAACTCAGGTCCTCTGTGTTCTCTGGTCTCTTAGAACCACGCTGAATGACAGGACTTTAATTCATCTGCAGCTCATGAACAGTGACTCTCCTTGACATCATTGAGTCACTGCTTGGTGTATATGAAACACTTGAAAAGTTCCCTGAATTCACAAATTTGTTTTCCATTTGGTTGAACCAGGCTCCTCTTCACTGTAGATGTGCACAGAGAATTCTGTGATGTGTTTCTCATGTTGTTTTTTCAGTTATTGAAGCCATGAGAATTTGAACTTTGATGTGTTAAATATTTATGGTTTATGTGGAGGAGTCCTGGTTCAACATATAATGTCTTTTTAATAATGGTATTGACCATACCAGATAATAAGTTTTTAATCACTATCATGAATAAAAATTATAAAAATGCTCAGTTTTAAGAGACTTAATAGAAAAGACAACTCAGGTTTATATGGCTAAATAAGCAGAATATGGCAATTGTATTCAATTCATTTCTACTTGTATGCTACCTTTTTGAAGATTCCTGAGAAGAAATAGAAAAGTGATAAATTAAAACATTGAAATATTTTTAAGTGGTCAGTGATGTAAGGAGCTCAACATAAATTATCATCAGCCACTTGAATATGGATTCACACACTCAGTCCTCTGACAAGGTCTATATGATATGGCATGATATGGTATGACACGGTAGATAACAATCCTAGTCATTTCAGTCATTCATACACCTTGTGGGGGGCTTTGCAAGATTAATTCAGATATAGTTACCAAAAACTATGGAAAGCAAAGGACCACAAATTCAACTTCTAAAGGCCCTGACCTACACCCAGGGCCTTCCCCTTTTACTCTTTCTTTTTCTCCTACTTGAAGTGCTTCTTCCTCTCATCAAGTTATTCTCCCTTTCCTGTTGTAGAGTGCCTTGTGAAGAAAACATTATAAGGCTAGATTGCCCACACACTGAATTTTTAAACCCTCTAAACAGGACATTAGTTCATAGCTTGAATGTTTTGAAATCTGATCAACATGCCGTTTCTCAATACATTAAGCAAAGCAAGCAGAATTAGTCTGCTTTATGTCAGGTGCTTAGCACAAATCCCTTAATAATGTGCTTGAGTGCAAAAGCCATTAATAAATGCATAATTCTCTAAGACAGGCTTGATTAATTAAGTCATATGTGTATCCTTCTAATTAAAAAAAGAACATTAGGCAGATGAGTGGAAATTCTGAGTACAAAATTCAAAGGCTTCCTCTGAATGCCTTTTGCCTTTCTCTTCAAGATGAAAGGAACGCTGCTGGTTATTGTAGCTGCCAACAAACAGTTATAGCGCGGGCACAAAGCACCCAGAACTCTGTGTCTTATTAAAAACAATTTGGTATTCATCTGCCAATTTGTAACTCAGTTCTCAATCAGGGGCCTGTCTGATTAAGTCAAGCAATTCAAATTTGAGGGGGCAGCTGGTGCTCCTATGCAAATAAACAGATGAGGAAGGAACGGGACCAATGAATCAACAAGCAGATGGTAAAAAGCCAAGGCCTGCGAAGAGTACTTGAGTTTCTTTTCCTCTCTGCTTCCCATCACCCTACATCTCACAGAATTTATATTCCAAGGGATTATACAGATCATCACTTAGTTTAATGATCAATATAGAACGGTTTCTGTTTCCCTGTTTCATGCCAATCCCTTTAGCATGAAGGATTTACAGAAAGAAAATGTTGGTCAATGGATGCCATATTAAATGGTTGTCTGCTTCGATAAATTCCTCATTTTTTTCCTTAAACAATTAATCAATTAGCTACCCAATAGAACTAAGACACTCATGTGTACTCATCTTTATTTCTGGCTAAGCGTTTCCATGCAAAGCTGCATGCTCTTCAAAGGAGAAAGAAAATCTTGCTCTCAGGCTGTAAGAGTCCTGGCAAGCAAGGCCCAAAGAGTGGCCCATGTCCTGAACCCGCTCATTACATCCGTCCTACTTATGTTCATGACTGGGTCGGGGTACATAGTTATACCCATTCTGGATCTTTTTTCTACAACTGGTTCAGGTATTACTCATGTGTCCTTGTCTGAACTGGATCTCTTTAGGAAATGTTCACAGAGTCTATCTTTATTTCGGGACATCTCAAATTTCAGATACAACTTTTAGCAGTTGTATCATGCTGTCCAAGGTCTCAACATAAACACCTTCATTAATTATGCCATTTATCTGCCAGAATCTTTTCTTTGTCTTGTTTTCTTTATTGTGATATTAAAGAGAGCCAAATCATGTCATTTGTGGGGGCAACAGGATGAGAATAGATGCAGTTGAAAGTTGTTAAAAGATTTGAAAAAAGCCTGATATTCTTCATGACACATCTTTAAAATGTAACATACTAGCTCTTCCCATGACTTGTTATAAACACTGAGAGACTGCTTTTAGCACTTTGACAGCTGAGAAGACTTTCTTTAGAATATGGTAACAAGTCACTGGTTTTATTGAGGGAGAAGAACTTTTCCATTTTTATAGGCAAATATTAACACAGGATCAATTCTGGACTTCAAGGACTGCTGAACTCAAAGATATATTTCTTGGTTATAATATACAAATCACAATATTTTAAAAATATTTTTATGCTAAATATTTTTGACCTGAGTTTTTGAAATGCATTTCCTTTCTGCTTGGTTAAATAGAAAGTTTTTTTCATAGTCATATGATATTGTCTTGGAGTTCTGAATAGCATGATACTGACTGCTTTGGATTAGCTTTATATCAGATAGTGATTAGCCATGTTCTCTTGCATCAAGTAAGGCAAAGCCTAGGTCCATGCTTCTTTCATCATTAACTATGAAAAGACCCATGTAAGACAACCAATAGGCACATGAAAAGATATTCAACATCATTAATCATCAGTTCAGTTCAGTTCAGTTCAGCCGCTCAGTTGTGTCCGACCCTTTGCAACCCCATGAATTGCAGCACGCCAGGCCTCCCTGTCCATTACCAACTCCTGGAGTTCACTCAGACTCACGTCCATCGAGTCAGTCATGCCATCCAGCCATCTCATCCTCTGTCATCCCCTTCTCCTCCTGCCCCCAATCCCTCCCAGCATCAGAGTCTTTTCCAATGAATCAACTCTTCGCATGAGGTGGCCAAAGTCCTGGAGTTTCAGCTTTAGCATCTTCCTTCCAAAGAGTAGTGCAAATCAGAACCACAATGAGATATTACCTTACACCTGTCAGAATGGCTATCATCAAAGAGACCACAAATAACAAATGTTGGTAAGGATGTGGGGAAAAGAGAACCGTTTTGGTGGGAATGTAAACTGGTGTAGCCACTGTGGAAAAGAGTTATGAAGGTTACCCAAAAGACTAAAAATAGAACTACGATGGTGGTGGTTTACCATCCAGCAATTCCACTCCTGGATATGTATCTGAAGAACATGAAAACACTAATTTGAAAAGATATATGCACCCCAATGTTCACAGCAGCATTATTTACAATAGTCAATATATGGAAGCAACCTAAGTGGCCATCAACATATGAATGGATTTTTTAAAAGGTGGTATAAAAAAAGATGTGGTATATTTATACAATGGAATACTAGTCAGTCATAGAACGAGAATGGAAATTTGCCATTTCTAACAACATGGATGGACTTGGAGGGTATTATGTTTAGTGAGATAAGTCAGAGAAAAACAAATACTGTATGATATCACTTATATGTAGAATCTAAAAAACAGTGAATATAACAAAAAAGAACAGATATAGAGAATAAGTTAGTGGTTACTAGTAGGGAGAGGGAAGGGGGCCGGGCAACATAGAAATAGGGAAGATTAAGAGTTACAAACTACTATCTATAAAATCAATGTGCTACCAGAATATAGTATATAGCACAGGGAATACAGCCAACATTTTATAATAACTATAAGTGGAGTATAACCCTTAAAATTGTGAATCACTATGTTGTACACTTGAAACATATAATATTGTAAATCAGCTATGTGCATGTTCAGTCATGTCCAACTCTTTGTGAGCCTGCAGACTGTAGCCCTCCAGGGTTTTCTGTCCATGGAATTCTCCAGACAAGAATACTGGAGTGAGTTGCCATTACCTACTCCAGGAGATTTTCCTGAAACTCAGGGATCAAACCTGAGACTCCTGCGTCTCCTACACTGGCAGGCAGACTCTTGACAATTTGAGCCACCTGGGAAGCCCCATGTCAGTTATACTTCAATTTAAAAAAAATTTAAGAAAGCAAGACTCCTGTAAGCTAATATTACTTGTGAAAATGTCGTGAACAATGCTATGTAACATCTTTTTTTCCTAGAATAAAAAAAAATCACTAAAGACCAAGGATAAAAATCCAACTTATAGAAATCTGTGGCCAATGTACACTCTTAAGTGTTAAAAAACATGTTAGGGAAGTCCACAAATACAGTCATTATGCACATACATAGCAACATTCCAGGCAGATTCCTTACCATCTGAGCCACCAGGGAAGCCCTACTTTGTCACTTTTGTGCCTGGAGACAGTTGGGTTTTTTTAATTTTATCATGCTAATACAGCACTTCTTTAATATGTAGCTTGGTATATTTAACTAGCTGGAGAAGGAAATGGCAACCCACTTTAGTATTCTTGCTTGGAGAATTCCATGGACAGAAGAGTCTGGCAGGCTACAGTCCATGGGACTGCAGAAAGTCAGACATGATTGAGCCACTGAGCATGATCTTTAATTAGGTTTGAAAATTTGTCAACTATCATCTATTCAAACACTGCTTTGTCCAGTTTCTCCTTTTCTTTAAGACTCTATGTTTCTGGCTGCTTTATGTATTTTCCATGTTTTGTCACTCATTATCTCCTTCTGGATACTTTCTTCTGATCCACTTTCCAGTTTATGAATTTTCTGTTCATCTGAGTCTAGTATGTTTAGTACCCCCATCCACTGAATCCATAAATTTAACTCTATAACTTTAAGTTCCAGAATTTCCATATAGTTTTTTCAGTTTCCTTCTTTCTGCAAAAATTCTGTCTTGTTTTATATCTTCTTAAACATAGTAAGAATTGCTGTTGTTGTTGTTTAGTTGCTAAGTCATGTGCAACTCTTTTGCAACCTCATGGACTGTAGCCCACCAGACTCCTTCTGTCCATGGGATTTCCCAGGCAAGAATACTGAAGTGGATTGCCATTTCCTTCTCCAGGGGGTCTTTCCAATCCAGGGATAAACTCACATCTCCTGCACTGGGGAGGGGAGAGGTTTCTTTACCACTGATCCACCAGGAAAGCCCTTCATAACAACAGTTGAACTTTTATCCAGTATCTAGAGCCTTGGTGGATTCATTTACATGGTCTGCTTTTTTCTGCCATGTTTTATTGTTTTTTTGTCATTTTAAGTATCTAGTTACTTTTTACTGTTTGCCAAACACTGGATTTGCAAAATCGTTTTTAGAAATAATTTTAAGTATAGAATATGTTATCTTTCTCCAGAAAGGATTTAAAATCAACTTTGGTGTGCAGCGAGGGAAACTAGCAACATGGGTTCACTTCATTTTAATTTGAGAAATTGAAATGATGTACAGCTGAGCTGCAGATTTAAAAAGACATGAGTTTTCCCAGTTTCCATTATTCTTAGGATTTGTCTATTTAAATTCCTAATCCAAAATATTAAGAGTTCACCTGTGACCCACCTCGCCACTGGTGACTGAGGACTCCAGTTTCTGCCCCTGTCATTTGACACTGTCAAAACAAAGTCAAGTCTCTGTGCTACACCCTGAAGAATAAGCAAGTTGCCCTAGGACTAGAGCACTCACAAATTCTTCCTGGGCTTCTGAACTCTATATCCTAGTGCAGTATATTCTTTGCTCTTTCACGGTTTTGTTTTTCCCTTTGCCTACAAACAGGCTTTTTGAAAAAATCTTCTGTCCAATTTTTCCAGTTGTCCTCGTTGGAAGAACTGGCGCACTGATTTAGCTTTGTCCTAACGCTTGCATTTGTGACTTCCTTCTCTTTGTGTCACTGACTCAACAAACCTGACATGACAGACTCAGTTAAAAACTGATGATATTACAGGTTCTTTTCCCCACAAACCATTACATCACACACACACACACACACACACACATACACGCACACACCCTGACAAGCCACATTATACCAACTTGCCATCTAAAAAAAAAGTGGTAGTACCAATACAATTTGAAATTTGAAGTTTTGGATAAAATAAACAGTGCCTAGCCTACACTCACAACTTTAAATGAATCTAGGTCCTCATGGAAATACATGCTGGAACATAGGAAAAGCAGCCTAGGCATTGGCCTTATCTCCAAAACTCATCCAGACAATCAATATATGTCTATTCTCTCACTGTACCTTTTTCTCATGCCATCTCTACCTTCAACTTCACCCATTTATGTCTGTTTCTTGCCTCCAGTTTCTTAACCAATCCCCTTGATTGAGAACTCGCTTGAACCCACTTTCACAACAGCACCGTTGCCAGTATAAAACCTCTGGCATTTTGTCCAACTGCATGGTCTTGGATAAGAATTACTTCACGGGTAAAACTCTACCTGGCTCCATTAGACAGGCTTATGAAGTCACTGATCCCCATACAATGTTGCTCAACCGACAGGAGATAAACATTTCTATACGATTTCCAAATTATTTAGTGTTCAAACAATGCAATGTTTAAACTCAAAATTACCATTTGCTTCAAATTATCTAAGATGTTTTAAACACTTTTATCCACATGATCTTAGAGATTAATAAAAGAATCCAAAAATATAGCTAGCAGAGCAAATTGAGGAAGAACTTAAGTCAAATAAAATTACAAATCCTTCAGATCTTGAGAGACAGAGAAAGAAAAAAATTTGGTTGATTCCATGAAAAAGGAGTCAGAAAATATTTCCATATCCAGCACAGACAGGGTATATTTTCTCAGTAGTGTATAATTTTGATCTTTAAGTTATGTGATTAAAGCTAGAGATATTGGTTTAAAAAAAAAACCACAGGTGCCCTAAACTTACTTCAGGCTTTTGTTTGTTTTCCCATAATTCAGTTTGGAAACAAAGCAATTTAAAAAAAAGAAATGGAACAAGCAATAACAATGAATAACCGTCACTTTCTCTCTCAGTAGTTTGAGTGCCAAGGTTCCTCCCTTAAGGAAATCTGAGTTACAAATTTCTAAAAATAGAGGTTTCTAATGGAGACAGCAACAGGGCAAAAGGCACCACTATAATTTGATAAGGACTCATTTAGTCAAGCCTATCATTTTAAGTAGAATAAACTGTTTTAAACATATTTGTTTAGAAATGATTTATTTAGACTACCACTGACGCCAGGAAGATTAAAGATAGCAGGGCTAGTTGTTTAGTTCAAGATCTCTCAAAAAAGAGGTGATAAATTTCTGATATAGATCTTACAATTGCTGCTGACGAAGAATTAGATCCATATCATAATTCAATTGCTTTATCAGCCCGCCAGTAACTTCCCAGTTGCCTAAATGTCTTCATGGTGACTTCATAGTCGCTAAAGATGCAACAATTATGTAAATAAATTCCAGGACCACCTCTCTGAGAAATTTCCCCTCTCCCTGCATTTTTGAAAGTTCTGGTAATTTATAACTTCATATTAATGTCAGGGTTCTCTGAAGAGCAATTATATAAATATTTTTAATTGCACTGTCCTCTTAAGCACACAAACCACAATTTGTCTTAAGTAGGTCAAGGTCGCTGGTTATCTCCACCAAAGTTTTTTGTTTTTGTTTTTTTTCCACCAAAGTTTTAACATGATGTGGCAATCTTAAAGTTCTTCAGTTAAAACATTTGAGCAAGTTTAGGAGTTTCAAAAGGTCTCCTGCTGTTCCCATGAAATGCAGAGTGTACTCATCTCTCATGGGCATTTTGTTTTGGCTTGTTGCCTGTGTTGGCTAACTCCATGGAATAATTTGCAAATTATATCAAAGGTATGAATTTAATTGTACAGGGAAACAATAGCCTGAGTGCTTACCTTGCTTTATATATTCATACTTCCCATACAAGGAAACCTGGGATGACAGTCTAAATTAAGTGAAATCCTCTGCTCTGTGTGAATCAGTTCAGTTCAGTTCAGTCGCTCAGTAGTGTCCGACTCTTTGCGACCCCATAAATCGCAGCACACCAGGCCTCCCTGTCCATCACCAACTCCCAGAGTTCACTCAGACTCACGTCCATCAAGTCAGCGATGCCATCCAGCCATCTCATCCTCTGTTGTCCCCTTCTCCTCCTGCCCCCAATCCCTCCCAGCATCAGAGTCTTTTCTGTGTGAATAAGTACCTTCATTTTCCTCTTTCAAAAAAAAAAAAGGTCTGTTTCAATGCTTAGCCCTCATGAAAGGGGGCAAGAAATAGACAAAGGGTAAATTAAAAGGTGCCATGCCTAGGACAATATCCTGAATAGTATATAAGGACTATAAAGAAGACTATCAGGACATGTACATAGAAGTATAGAGTCCATTGCTCTAGCAAAGCAGGGAAATTTTTAAGGTAGTAGGAGACATTTTTAACACCTTCCTTTTCAAAAAAGCTGGGATGTGTATAAATTCTCTTCTATTGCCACTGAAGAAAAGAGAGAACATAAGAGGAGATACCATTAATTAACTAATAATTTCAAAGCTTAGGTTGGAGAGCAGATTTCACCAACTATATTAGCATTGTACTGGTCTGTTTAAAAACCGGGCTAAAGATAACCAGAGCTATCAAAATATTATTAAAACTGCATTTGATCTATGAACTTTGAGCAATTATAGATATAGAGGCAGAGAATATGTGTTAATTAACATAAAACCTCTGATTCAAAGTCATGTTCACTCCAACAGAGGCTGTCACAGAATAAGTACCACACATCACATCAGATCAGCCGATAATATAGGAGAAAAGGAAATAGGAATCTGAGAATGATTATGACAGAGACATTCCCTTATCACTAACTAGCTAATAATCTTATAAATTATCTAGGGAAACAGGAGTGATGTTTTGCAGTGTATCCAAATACTATATATATATATATATATGTGTGTGTATATATATATATATATATATGTGTGTGTATATATATACCCAGAGAATTTGTCAACAGTACCCTTTATATAGTTATATTAAACAAATATATATATATATATATATATATTTCCTCTTAAGCTAACAGTGCATTAAATTCACACAGCACATGTTATTATTTAAATTATATCATTCTCTTTAAAATGTTTTCATTGTCTACATAAAGCCTCATATCAGAAGAAGCTGGCCAAGTCTTTTTAAATATGACCATTTTGGATATTCTCATTTGTCACTCTGATCCACTCTTCATTTACCCCCACCCTGCTTTCTGGCCCAGGAACCTGACTTCCATGGAGAGTAACACCATGATCTCTTTTCCTCTAGCTTCCAATTAGGTTCACTAGATGAGAAGTAACAGCATGGAGGGTGAGAGGAAAGAGGTTTGGGGGTATTTATTCCACCAGCCGCTCCCATGCCAGGCCTTGGGTTGGCATTAGCTTGGGTCCACTGCTGATGGTGATAATTCACGCTAATTCTAGTTGGGCACTGCTCTTCTACAGCTGTAGGAGACTGGGAACCACGTTCGTCGTGTCCCCTTCCGGCCCGCATTTGTAAAGGCTCTCTGATCTTGCTACCTTGGGGTGTGTCACCATTGCTTGCTGGCTCCCTGAACCCTGCCTATGTGTCCACAAAGTCCTTTCATTGATCTTTCCTTGTCTTACCTGTTTGAGTGTGACATAGCCCGACTCATCTATTAAGTGAATGAAACCAACTCAGAAAATATCATCTTCACTTAATGTGCTCTAATCTGAAAATACATCACATCAGCAGCATGTCCAGTTTCAACTAAATCAGCTGTGTCAACTCTTTATAAAATATGGTAACAGTGGGGTTTTTTGAGGTATAACTGATGTATAACAGTATTTTAGTTTCAGGTATATAATATAATGATTTGATATCTGTGTACACTGCAAAATGATCACCATAATAAGTTCAGTTAACACTCATCACCACATGTGGTTACAAAAATTTTTTCTTGTGATGAGAACTTTCAAGATCTACTTTCTTAGCAGCTTTCCAATAGGTAATGTAGTAGTATTAATTACAGTCACCATGCTGTGCATTACGTCCCCATGACATTTATAACTGGAAGTGTGTACCTTTGACACCCTTCACCCATTTCATTCCACCCCCCTCCCCGACTGCTCCACCCCCACCTCTGGCAACCACATGACAATGTTTTCTACTCCAACTCTTTAAATATGGCCTCACACAGTATTTCCTAGTTCTGATTTATACATTTTTTCATACAAAAGTTTTACAAAAATACAAGCAAAATAAGAAGTTTGCGATTAAAGGCCAGTCTTTTTTCCCATAGCTAAATAACACATAAACAAGAGGGATGGAACACATAAAGCTGAAAAAACTTGGCCTTCAAATACTTTAGGGACAGAGTAATGAGATGGTCTTTCCACAGACGTCTAGCCTTTGCCATATATTGAGATTGTGGCTGATTCATCTCCTTCTGCACCCCTGGTAAGTATTTCTTCTTTATATGAAAAGGCCAAACCAACCTTCTGTAAAAATATTTTGAATGTTTCTCATACAAAAGCCCAAAGAATACCTCCAGAGGAACTGAAACAAAATACAACAAAAGGGGGGAAACACAATGATAAAGGCGAGAAAGTACCTTCAACAAAGCAAGAGACTTCCCAAAAGGGGAAATAAGGGCTGATACAGTCAAACTCCCTTTATCTATATCCTAACAAATAACTCCTCCTGTGCCTTAAATATTTAATGTGAAATCTGTGGATTTATACAGCGTACAAAATGCCAGGGGCTTATTATCTTTACAGTTGGCATGACAGGAATATTCATATTGCTCAATTCTGCAGCCTAAGACAACAGGAATTCCTCCAGGTGCTAATGGCAGATAACTTTCACGTGGCTTCAATAATCTACTAATTATGGAACCCCTCAGGTAGAACAATGTCATTAATCTGATTAAATTATTTATATTGCTGGAAAACTAAATCTTATTAGGTCTTCAGTGTTTTATTTGGGTCTTCGGTATGGATATGCAAAGTGGCAAAACCATCTCTTTTCCACTGCATTTCCAGCTGAAGGAAAAGATCAACTGAGAAAGAAAGAACCCCATGTTTAGTGCTCTGCTGCAAGATCACTAACCAGGAGCAAGGGTCTACCTCTCTCCTGGGCACCCTGAAGTCCAGAAATTTCCAAGTCCCTTTTTCAACTCCATTCCTGCTGTTGAGGTCTTCTTCCCATGTTTCAGCAAGAGGACCATAAGCCATGACAGGATTAAGGAGTCACTTTACCGTCTAACAGTACCTTAGGTACTGTCCAAATTAAAGTGAAGAGGTTTTATTTCTCCTGAAAAGATTGTGAAATCCCTTTTGCTAAACGGACTACCGAGTTACACTGAACAGACACCCAGTTTGGGGTTTTTGACAACATACAGCCCATTTTCATATCTGTGCTAGTCTATCAGACATTTAGTTAGAGCATTAAAGAAGCCTGGAGATTCGATTAAATCCTGCTGAATTTGATAGGCTACTCAAAACACGTACCATTTATCCAAGTGCTCTGTGTGAGTACTAATTTGTAAACTACTTTATAACCCATATTTTAAGATATCATGGCTGATTCATCTGTCATTTTCATTTTACAGAAAGAGGTACTAATTCTAGACATACTTTCATCAGAAAAGAAACACAAAACCTATAAGGAAAAGTGCATATTTTACAAAATGGAAATAAAAATACAAAGTGTCATAGGTTTTATATTTGATCAAATCATTTGAGTTTTCACTTTATTGAAACTTTCCTGAGTCTAACTGTCCCTTGTCTACTCGTATTTCCATTAAGTTTCTCACTTCCCAAATATTCTTCCTTCTTTCAAGGCTTCCAAAACATGAGAAGCTGTGATAAGCCCTTCTTGTATAACCCAGGACTTTCTTTTAATAGATATGTGGTCAAGACACATAGCCAGCTCCCTGCTAAATTTAAATCATACGATACTAGGAACAGAATTCATAACCTTGTGTTACTAAAACACCATCCTCTAATAGAATTCACAGGATTTCAAACAACTCTGTTTTCTTCTTGGACCAGAAGCTAGAAGGCAACAGAGAAATAAGCCTATGCTCATCTCCAGCCCCAACCAACCGTAATTTGGAGGTAGTAAGAGCCAACATCTATCCCACCTGCATGAGTTTCGCAATTATATTCTTGGAAACAGGCATTTGGGTCAAGTGTGTCCCAAGAGCTTCAAGCCACATACAGTAAATCTTAGAGCAGTAGACTGGATGTCTGTCTGTCCCAGGATTTCCTTAGAAGTGACTGTACATGTGTACCTGAGCCAGAAAGATTCTTCTCTAGAAATGAAGGACTGGGTCTGCCACTACAGGAGGTGTTGCAGGCACACAGACCTCAGCTGTCAGCCCCCTACAAGGACTGCCTCTGCTGAAGAGACCTTCCACACTCAAGATCACCTCCTCTCTCAGGGTGCCCCACATCTAGGGAAAAACTGCTGTGGTGGTTGTAAAGGCCCTGCCTGTTGCCCAAATTCAGAGATCCCATGGGTTGGCTGAGGTTTCCATTGAGAATGTGCTGCTGTTCAGTTTCTCCCTCTGTCCAATCCTGCTTCCTCCTCTCACTTTCACAGCTTCTGATACCTCAAGCATTCCCTAAGAAACCTCATTTGTGCTTATTTCTACTGAGTCTGCTTCCCAGGCAGCTCAATCTTGCTCATGTTCAGTCACTATACTTCTTAACAATTCTCTGGGTCAAGGAGCATGCCCACCTCTTCTGGTTCTTTGGGGTTGAGTCAGGATTTCTAGGACTAAATTTGCCCAGACTAGTATAATAAAATATAAGAAAAAAATGAGTCTATATGAAGGCAAGAAAAGAAGAACTGAAACAGTAGCTTACAAATGGGCACTAAGTGTATTATTTTCTTACAAGATGGACTTCTTTGGGGATAAATAAAATAAGAATGTCAAGGGTGCTTAACCTGAGATTAACTGGAAGGTGAGCACAGGGCACAACTTGGTGCTCAAAAGACCACTCTGTTTCCACTTCAGTCCTGGAGATAGAGGTGTTGTCAAGCACACACACAGCACTTCATATGTGTAGTACCAATCCCCTTAACAGCTAGGATGGGCCAAGCTGAAATTCAAAACAGGAACTTTATGGGGCACCCCACTCCTGGAGACTCTCACTGGTACCCTGGAGTGTGGAAATAGGAATGTCTGTATTCTGAGGCACCCAGAGAATTCCTCAACCATATCGTTTACAACTGCTCTCCAATACGAAGTGTTCTAGGTCAGGTTTCCTAGAAGCAGAGTTTGAGACAGGGATCATTGTGAAAGTGATATATGGAGGGCATGCTTGCAGGTAAAATCTGTAAGGGAGGGATGGAAGAATGGGACAGGAGAAGAAGCTGAGATGCAGGTTCTGCTGAAGTCTACCCTTTGTCAGGGAACTTCAGAGCATGAATAGTACCACAGAGGTGTCTCACCTTGAGCAAGGAGCCCAGGCTTTTCCACTGTCATATCTGCAGTTATTGACTGTGGGCTGCCCTCAGATAGGGACAGGGGTGGCAGGAAGTATACCTCCCTGCTGCTGCTGCTGCTAAGTCGCTTCAGTCATGTCAGACTCCGTGCAACCCCATAGACGGCAGCCCACCAGGCTCTCCCATCCCTGGGATTCTCCAGGCAAGAACACTGGAGTGGGTTGCCATTTCCTTCTCCAATGCATGAAAGTGAAAAGTGAAAGTGAAGTCACTCAGTCATGTCAGTATACCTCCCAAGCACTTCTAAATGAAAGGCCAAGAGCAGCCCACTCTCACAGCAGTGACAGACAGACACACTGGCCCTAGAAAGGGATGGGACCAACAGTGTCTACAACACAAAGCAACTACCATCCATGCACAAGGTGCTGTGCAGGTGAGAAATATAAATGTAAGACTAAACCCAACAAGCATTGCCTTGGTGTCCTCACATGTCCCCACATCCAGTCCAGGTTAGCCACAGGAGTTTCACCCCATCATTGGATTTCCCTTGAGAATAATCTCTGTTCCTGCTGGAAGGACCCTTGAAGGGATTTCTGCAGGCTGTAATAGAGGAGGATTCAGATGGGAAAATGAAAAGAGAGAAACATTTTCTACTTGGCTCTTGTATCACACTAGATGTTGCACGGAGATCTGACCAGAAGCAAGAGTGAAATACAGGAGGCCTGTAGGAAATGATTCTGTAGCCTAGCAGGAGATGGTGGTAGTCCAGTTAGGCTTCTGGCTGTAGCAATGGGCAGAAATGGAGAGAGGATATATTTCAGAAGTGCTGACAAATATTTGATATATTGATTACAGTTTGGATGTGGGGATTGCTAAAAAAGAAAGAAGAGTCAATAATGACATCTGGGTTTCTACCTTATGCAAGAGAAAGAGAGTGATGCCATTTATTTGTGAAGACTGGTGAGTGAGAAGGAAAAATTGGGGGATAGAATCAAGAATTCATTCTTGACAAATTAAATTGCAAAAGAGAAATCCAAGAATATATGTCTAATAAGCATTGAAATATATACATCTAGAGATCAGTGGAATGATCATGTCCACTGATCATCATCATCACCATTAAGCAGGCACTTAACCCTTTGGAGACTCAGTTTCTTCATAAACAAAGTGGGAATAATAATATCTACCTTCCTAATTCATAGAATTGTGAGGTTCAAAATGAAATACTATATGGATAAGCACTTTTCAGACATCCACATGAATGTATGAATATGCATATATGGATAATATACGTCATTTCAATGAAAAGCAATCCTTTACACAAGTTCCTACCAGCAATACTCACACGTGGTTGTCATGGATATAGTGACTGATCTATGTTAATTCAATGAGAATTCTTCCTTTGTGAGTCTATAACGTGTAACTGGCTCTAGATTGGCATTTCCACATGTCTGTTCCCACCAGACACTTGGTATTTTTGAGGAGACTTAAGAAATAGACATATAAGTGGTGCTGAGCATTGAGAGAGAGTAACCAAAATAATTGCCAAACAAAGCTCACCAGTGCATGTCAAATAACAGTAAATATTAAGTAGTCAAAAACTAGAACTTTCCTCAATAGATAACAAGAGTCTGTAGAAAAATACTCTTTCTTAGCCTTTACTTCACTTTCCTTATCACATTAATCCAAAGAATCATACTTTCCAAGCAGAAACAATAAGCATTTTCCTGTTAGAATTTCCTGTAGATATAATGAACACTCCTTTGGCCTCTGAAGAACATCATTCCAGTAAGATGCAAAGTGAGTGTGGAAGTTCCAGTAACTTCTGTGGGGTTAACCCTATTTATACAGGGCTCTGTCTCTAAACAGACCTTCTGGAGTCATAACCAGGCTAATTAATCCTCTCCATGGAATCACTCTGGCAGACAGAGTCTGGTGCCAATGCTAAAAAAAATATAGACATAGACAAGAAAGGTACTGTAGTTGTGCCACCAAATACCCTATACTGACAGCCAGATAAAGTAATCAATGATAATGAGCCAAAACTTCTGGAAATCTGTCACAGCAGCAGGGAATGTTTATCTCAATGACCAGTCTGCAATAGACTTGGTCAGTTGGGGTCCTTTTTAAAACCAGTTAAAAGATAAAATTTATGATTGCAGCTCTTGTTGGTAGTAACAGACATTTTCAGTAACTTACTAATCTTTATCTTTGCTGTATGCTTTGAGGATACCTTTCAGAACATAAAATCAAAATATTAGAAATAAAATTATTATATTTATTAAATTAAACTTTAATTTTTTTTTTTTTTTTTTTTTGCTGTTTAATTGATTCCATTCTTTACTTACGGATGGTCAGGACTAAGATCTTACCTAAATACTAAGTGCTAGAATTTATTATTGTGAAGACTTTCTAGTGTCTTTGAAAATGTTAAGCTTGTGTGACTAGAATTTGAGATAGACAAGTAGAAGACCTTCTGAACTTGGGGTGATGAGAGTAGGAGAAAGATGACTCTGGGTGGGAAGGGGTGTCCCTGCAATTTTCTTCTTAGATGTATAGGCAGTATTAGGACAAGAAAGGATCTGCTTTGATCATTTTCCTTACTTTACTGATGTCCAGAATGAGGTACACAAAATGTTTTATTTACTCCTTTTTACTACTGTATATATTTAATGATGAGTATAGTACATTAAAGATCTAATTTAGGCATAAAATATATTTATATAAACACATATAACTATATATACATAGCATATTTACATACTTAGATGTTTTCATGATAATGATGAATCATTATGAATATTGGGAGACCCCTGCTCAGAGTCTCAGGTTATGATCGGTCATGTTTTAAATACCTGTATAAACTGGCTTGCCCTAAAACGCTTTTCATATGTATCATAACCATTGCAAAGGCTCTAATTCAGGACCAAATCATACCTTTCTGCAAATTCAAAAAATGAGCCCTTCTTCCAGGTGGACTTGCTTGAAAATTACATTCTTGAGAACTGAATGGGGGCTGGACTGCAGCCGCCCTCACCCCTCAGCATTTACCCTCATGCACTGAAGAAACTGCCTAAACGTCCAAACGCGTGGGCCCTGCACGTCCCACTTTCAGAGACTGTGCTCAGAGCCATCACGCCCCCTGCCTCCATCTGGCTAAACTTCTAGGCAGTAGCCCCAGCAGCCTCACGAGACAGCAATCCTTTTGTGAATTTATTTGATCACAATCCAAAGTCTGATTCTCAGTGTCACAGCCTCAGAAAGGAGATTTTTGTCAGCAATGGAAACCGATCCATTTGCTTTGACTGGAGTCACTAAGTTATTGAATTTATTATTTTGTCTTAAGAAATATGTGTCATGAAAATCAGAATCCTCTATAAAAGCACAATCAGCTCATCTCCTTATTATAAGCAAAATTATATGAGAAGGAAAGTTCTAATCAGAAAGAAGGTACCCATCAAATGAATCAAAAGGAAAGGGTATCAAGTCAAGACAGCAGATGCCCACAGCTAAGAACAGAGGTGAAAAATAAAGTGAAAGTGTTAGTCGCTCAGTCATGTCCGATTCTTTGCGACCGCATGGACTGTAGCCTGCCAGGCTTCTCTGTCCAAGGAATTCTCCAGGCAAGAATACGGGAGTGGGTTGCCATTTCCTTCTCCAGGGGATCTCCCTGACCAGGTCTCCTGCATTGCAGGCAGATTCTTTACCATCTGAGCCACCAGGGGAATTCCCAATGGTAGAGGTGGTTGTACCAATTAGTACCCAAAGTGTTCTAGCTACAACTATTTGGATCCCTCTCCTTATTAGATGTAATCTTGACAAGAGCTTAGGTGATTCGACCAGCATACTGAACTAAACAGCCACTGACTAGAACGTTCTCCCACACAGGGTTTTTAGAAAGGTACAGTCTACACGTGTCTCACTGATTCTCCTTGGTTCATCCTTGGATGATAAAACATGCCCTCTTTCTGACTGGCATGCTAGTTTTCTTTACATATATTATGACATTAAGTTTGGCTTCAATCAGTCCTGGAGGGAAAGCTGTCTCTTTTAGGCTCCTGTAAATCACTGCTACTGGCCTGCATGCAAGTTTAATTTTCTGAGGCGAGTCCATATTTTTTGCAACTTCTTTGGGATGCCAAACCATATCTCCAAGTGTTGAAACATGTTGCTCACACTGCCACCAGAACTGCAATTACCTTTCAGACAATGGTCAGATTCTCAGAATTCAGATAGCCATCTCCACACCTGTAGATTCCCTGGTCAACTCATGCTGGTCATGTGACAGCATCAAGAGGTAACCAAACGTAACTAGGACACTTCTATGCTATAACCTCTCATAACCAAGAATGTCTGCATGGCAAACACTTCTTTCTGATAAATTTATTATTATAACTTTGGCAGCTAATGGTGATGTAACAAGGGGAAAGCCATGTATTTAGACTCTACTGAAAATAAACTCCACCAGGGGAAAAATGTGCCCATTCATGAAGATGTTTACACTAATAGGGCCCAGCAGAGGAAAAGTATTTATTTAAAGCCAAAACATTTCTCTGAATGATGTTTGACCTCAGTTTTGTGTCAGAGTTTAGTAGAAGAATGTTTCCCTATATTTTCACATTAACATATGCTACACTGAGAGAAAATAAATAAGTAAAAATAAGTCAGGGAATTCAGTGAACTAATGTGAATTAGTTATTCATGTTTTAAAGTTGGCAACAAAAAATAATTGCCAGAAAGTACAGGGGCTCATAGATCCCCAAGGTCAGCTGTTTTCTGTAAACAGAGTTTCTAGACGGTTAATAACATGTCCTTGAACCAGAGTCTTGGGCCATTGCTCTGGTTTCCCATTAGATCTCCTGCAAGTGCATAAAATGTCTCTTCTCATTTTAGTGAGTGAGAATTGGCTGCCTATTCTTTATAATGATCATTTTTTACCTTTGAACAAATTGTTAAATTTGTTATTGATCATGCATGAAAATAACTATCTGGCCTGAAACCTGGAAAAATTTATCAGACTTTACTAGTCAATTCTATTTTTGAAGGTAAAATACCATCTATTACTTAGAGCTGTACTAAACTATTTATTCACACCTCTTCAAAGAATTGTGATATTCAGTTTCCTATTTACACAGAAAATAGTATTTTTTTCTTTTATGCCAAAAGCACTGGGCTAGACAGTGGGAAAAAGGTTAAAGTGAATTAGACCTGGTTCCTGCCTCCAGGAATCTGACACTCTGCACAGGGATAGGTGAGACATGCACATAACTGGCTATAATGTAAGGCAGCATGAAATGCGGGTCATGGAAAGAAGGACCAAGTAACCGAGGAATTCAAAGGGAGCCTTGCTTCCAGTGGGGCTGGTCAGGGAACACTGTCACCACAGAGGAGAAGGCATGTGAGTCGGGCATGGAGCCACGAGTCAGATTTCAGAAGGCACAGATGGGGGAATGAGGCATCACAGCAGATGGAATGGCATGAGCGAGGACAGAAGGAAAAAGTGCAGGGAACAAACAGTGATTCAATTTGGCTGGACCGTGTGTACTGGATTGGTTGGGCAGGGGGTGTGCTTGGGACGTAAAGGTAAGCTGAGGTTAAATTGTGAAGGTTTCCAATGCAGGTTTACAGAGTAAAATCTCCTTGGTGGGCAACTGAGGGAAAAGTGACTGTCTTTATCAGAATGTGTTTAACAGCAGTTCATCAGACTGTGAAACGTGGAATAGAGGTGAAGAGAGGACCATGGAGGAGTTACGGTTGTCTATTCCACACTTGAGATGGTTAGTGGGCTTCCCAGAAGACTGCAATGAACACAGAAGTCTGAAGAGCAGCAAGAATGTCTCTGTGTGTCATTTTTTACTTAACCTATTTTTTCTTCCCCTTTCTGAATGTAGGAGTCAGAAAATCCAAACTTCATCAAGCTCAATGCTAAATGTGAATTCTAGGGAGCTACAGAATTTTAAGGGGTCAGAGATGGACACTGAAATCAAGTTACAGAGCTAGACGTCTAGATTAAAAAAAAATAAGGACAGGCACAAATCAAGTCATTTTGGAGAAACTCGAGGGTGGGAAGAGAGTCTTCCAAACTGCCTAGAATGGAATTTTTTAACTCTGTGTTTTCTTTTTGATGATAATCTTAAAAAATTGTGAAAGTATACTTTGGGTCTCCTTATAAATGAGGAGTGCTCTATTTTAGTTGCTTTCGTTTTCCTATTGTATTAACACCAAATAGTACCATTTTAATTATCATGGGCAAATGCAGAGAAGTAAATAGTATAGAAATGACGTATGTCTCCCAGTTAGAAGCCAAATGAAATTCTGCTGCTCTAAACGAACAACGAGTTCTTAATGGCTCTACTAAAGAAATGGGGAATTGAGTCCATGATCCAAAGCTAAGCAGCACTAAAGACCCAGAGACCACTGTAAGAAGCAACTAAGTTTTCCTAACTCCATTTAGATTTGTATTTCATTAGTTTGATAATTTTCTTGATATTTAATTTGTAAATATTTTGATTTTATAACTGTTTGCCATCTGTAAGTATGATGTGTGCAACCTGGTTTCATTTGCACAAATGTAAGTATTACCATCTTAAAATGAGATCAGTTAATTTGATGACAGAAGAATGAGTGAAATATTTTTTCATTGAATTGGGCCCCTGCATTACTAATGTTTGGAAAACATTTGGCTCCTGGCTTGCTTTTATGGTAGAGGTACAGTAGAGGTGTGCAAAATGGTCAAGGCAGAGAGAATATTCATATACTTATATTTTAAGAGCTAAGCTTGTCCATTTTTCAAGCCATAAACTTCCAAATTAATATACAGAATACAAAAGTTTTATTTACCACCTATTCACATGTGGCAATGAACTAACTCATTTACTATGTGATTTAACCAGATAATTCCTCCTTTCCAGGCTATAAAATAAAACAGATTTTAAGAGTGATTTTTAAGAATGTGTATTATAATAACATAAAGCAACTCTACTCCAACAAAAAAAAATTAAAAAGAATGTGTATTACAGAAGAAAGTATCTATAATTTTTCAATTTTGTATTTGTTCTATCCTGATTTTATTAACAGGTACAGTCAGAGAATGTAAGATAATCTAATATATTCTTATGACAGCTAAGCAGGCAAATAAAATCAGCATATCAGTCACCACTGGGATTGTATTATTTTTAGCATGGCTGATGTGAAGTTAAGTTTAGTGGGATTCTCTATTACATTAATTGGCTACCAGTTCTGTTAGGTGTAATTAGCGCTTCTATTCATATCTCAGCTCATGTGTGAATCTGGCAGCACTGTCAGAATAACACAGCTGTTTTCCTACCTGGGATATCAACTGAGCAACAACTAACTGACACCTTGAATTACATTAAATATACTTAGTAGTATTTCTGATATGTGTTCAAAGAAGACAGTATTGAAATGTTTTTCCTCATGGGTAATATTATATCAAGAAATATGTAATTTTTCATGAGATTTACAAACTGTTAACTAAGTCATCTTTAATATACTTTCATAAGATATTCTTCCCATTATCTCCATTGTATAGGTTTGGGAACAAAGGTCAAAATGTCCAAAGCTTTAAGACTCTTCAACTAAGCACGTTTTTAAAGTGTCTTCCTTGTGAATAGACTCATAGTAAATGCTCCCAGAAAGTGGTGGACAATTTAAGAATGACCAGTTCTAGGGTAGGAGAAATCCATGGAGGATATTAGATTAGTATTTATATGAAGATAAAGGTTTAAAATAAAACAAGTTATTAAACACAGCATAAATACAGAATCCAAGTAATGCAAGTTCAGTTCAGTTCAGCTGCACCATCGTGTCCAGCTCTTTGCAATCCCATGGACTGCAGCACAACAGGCTTCCCTGTCCATCACCAACTCCAGGAGCTTGCTGAAACTCATGTCCATTGAGTCAGTGTCATGTCCATTGAGTCAATGATGCCATCCAACCATCTCATCCTGTGTTGCCCCCTTCTCTTCCTGCCTTCAATCTTTCCCAGCATCCGGGTCTTTTCCAAAGAGTCAGCTCTTCTCATCAGGTGGCCAAAGTATTGGAGTTTCAGCTTCAGTATCAGTCCTTCCAATGAATATTCAGGACTGATTTCCTTTAGGACTGACTGGTTGGATCTCCTTGCAATCCAAGGGACTCTCAAGAGTCTTCTCCAGCACCACAGTTCAAAAGCATCAATCCTTCATTGCTCAGTGTTCTTTATAGTCCAACTCTCACATCCATACATGACTACCAGAAAAACCATAGCCTTGACTAGGCAGATGTTTGTCGGCAAAGTAATGTGTCTGCTTTCTAATATGCTCTCTAGGCTGGTCATAGATTTTCTTCCAAGGAGCAAGCGTCTTTTAATTTCATCGCTGCAGTTACCGTCCACAGTGATTTTGGAGCCCAAGAAAATAAAATCTCTCACTGTTTCCATTGGTTCCCCATCTATTTGCCATGGAGTGATGGGACCAGATGCCATGATCATTGTTTTTTGAATGTTGAGTTTTAAGCCAGCTTTTTAACTCTCCTCTTTCACTTTCATCAAGAGGCTCTTCACTCCCTCTTCACTTTCTGCCATAAGGGTGCTGTCATCTGTGTATCTGAGGTTATTGATATTCCTCCCAGCAATCTTGATTCCAACTTGTGCTTCCTCCAGTCCAGCATTTCGCATGATGTACTCTGCATAAGACCTCCCTGGTGGCTCAGACGGTAAAGCATCTGTCTACAATGCGGGAGACCTGGGTTTGATCCCTGGGTGGGGAAGATCTCCTGGAGAAGGAAATGGCAACCCACTCCAGTATTCTTGCCCGGAAAATCCCATGGATGGAGAAGCCTGGTAGGTTACAGTCCATAGGGTCGCAAAAAGTTGGACACAATTGAGCTTTCACTCTCTCACTCTGCATAGAAGTTAGATAAGCAGGGTGACAATATACAGCCTTGACGTACTCCTTTTCCTATTTGGAACCAGTCTGTTGTTTCATGTACAGTTCTAACTGTTGCTCCCTGACCTGTATACAGATTTCTCAAGAGGCAGGTCAGGTGGTCTGGTATTCTCATCTCTTTTAAGAATTTTCCATAGTTTGTTGTGATCCACACAAATGCTTTAGTGTAATCAATAAAGCACAAGTACATGTTTTCTGGAATTCTCTTGCTTTTTCTATGTTCCAAAGGATGTTGGCAATTTGATCTCTGGTTCCTCTGCCTTTTCTAAATCCTGCTTAAACATCTGGAAGCTCTTGGTTCACATACTTTTGAAGCCTAGCTTGTTGAATTTTGAGCATGACTTTGCTAGCGTGTGAAATGAGTACAATTGTGCAGTAGTCTGAACATTCTTTGGCATTGCCTTTCTTTGGGATTAAAATGAAAACTGGCCTTTTCCAGTCCTGTGGCCACTGCTGAGTTTTCCAATTTTGCTGGCATACTGACAGCACTTTCACATCATCATCTTTTAGGATTTGAAATAGCTCAAATGGAATTCCATCACCTCCACTAGCTTTTTTCATAGCAATGCTTCCTAAGGCCCAGAGTGAACACCGACATTCTAGGAATCAGTGAACTCAAATGGACTGGAATGGGCGAATTCAATTCAGATGATCCTTATACCTACTGCTGCAGGCAAGAATCCCTTAGAAGAAATGGAGTAGCCCTCATAGTCAAAAAAAGAGTCCGAAATGCAGTACTTGTGTGCAATCTCAAAACTGACAGAATGGTCTCTGTCCCTTTCCAAATAATGCCAAATAATCACAAATCTCTATAATGTTTTAATTTAAGAACATTATAGGTTTCTATCTCATCTTTTGACTGCTAATGATACCCTCTCAGTCTCTTAACCATTGCCATGCTCATATGCCAGTTAACTGGTCTACACCTGAAAGGGGCATCACATATTCAAGCCATTTCTTCGTGTTTCTCTAAGAAGCAAATTTCCACTCAGGTCTATTCCTTCTTTGGGAAGCAAACACAAGTAACTGTTCTTTCCAGATCCCTAATTTGTTTTATTTAGAACAATCACAGCAAGTTTCCAATCAACTGTCCCTCTCTACCAACTCTGCAAGATTCAGGAATATGCTTTCCTAACAGGGGCAGCTTATTTTCAAACACAGCAACACGCCCCTAGAATCATGATGAATAGTCCTAAAATCCACAAACTCTCTCTTCAATGTGAATTAAGGTATCTCAAGCCCTGCCTATGCTCCAAAATGACATGTCTTTCCCTTCTACCTGCCTAATTGCCAGAAACATCATCATTAGTCCTAATTTGGAGGTATGGAGCATTACACCATGAAAAACCCTATTAAATTGTAACTAGTGAAAGCAACATGTTAATCCATTGATTATTAAGCAGAGATATGCAACAGAACCATCCAGTGGAGTTTTCAAAATATATATACTGAGCTTTGCCCTCCAGAAGATATTGCTCAGAAGGCAGGGCTAAGAGGAAAGGCATGTGGAGAAAGCCCACTGAGCCACGCTGATGTCCCAGCTTCCAATGCACTGCAATAATTCCTCATTAAGCATCCGAACATAATGCAATAGGTTCATCTTTTTTTTTTTTTAAGTGTCATGGAAAAATACAAAATAGAAGGAATAAGGAAGTTTGATGGTGAGATGGCAGTTAGGAAAGAAAAAGTAGGACAGAATGTTTTGCTTCAGGAAAAAAAATCTGAGAATCAAGGGGACAACATGAAGAAACTGGGTCCCGGAAGGAGTGTGGGGGATTGGGAGAGGTAAACGGAAGAAAAGTTTTGAAACTACTTCCTAATTTAACCAGAGACAGACTCCAGTATTGAAATTTCCAGCCTTAAGTTCTCTATAACTGTGATAAACAGTTGGTGGTTCCTTAAAAAGTTAAACATAAAATTACCAAATGGCACAGCAATTCTATTCCTAGATATACACCCACAAGAATTGAGAACAGGTGTTCAAACAAATACTTGTACATGAATGCTCAGAGCACTACCATCCACAGGAGCCAAAAGGTGGAAACAACCAAAATGCCCATCAATCAATGAATGCATAAATATATACAGTATATCTTATTCAATAGAATATTATTCAGCCATAGAAAGCCATGAAGTACGATGCATCCTACAAATATTATGCTGGGTGAAAGAAGCCAGACACAAAAGGCCACATACTTGTGTATGATTCCATTCACATGAAATGTCCCTTACAATCCATCAAGACAGAAGCAGGTTAATAGCTGTCAGGGCTGGGGAGGAGGCAGGGATCCACAGAAATGGGAAGTGATGCTAATGGGTACAGGGTTTTCTTTGGGGTGATGAAAAAGTTCCAGAACTAGATGGTGGCAATGGTTGTACAGCATTGTGAATGTACTTAATGCCACTGAATTGTACACTTTAAAATGGTTAAATTGGTAAATTTTATGACGTGGATTTTAACACGGTTTTATTAAGTGCTTTAGAAGTATGTTGTTTTTTATTCAAACTCTGCCACATCCTACAAGAACTCTGAAGAAATGCACTTGCCAGTAAGCTACACATGGACCTGGTGGTGCTTTTGCAGCCTTCTGCCTCCCTTTTACATTGAAGTTACAGATAGAGCCAAGTGTGTGTCAACAGGAAAAACTGGTCAAGTACAGCATCTCAAGTTACTCTGCGCCTTAGATGAGGAGATGAATAGAGGAAAGGGGCAAGGACATTAGAACAGTGTGGGTTCCTAAATGTCACTGGGTTTTAGGTCACTAAACCTCACACACTCTCCGGAAAATTTCATAGATTGGCAGGTGATGACCACAATAGTTGCCCTGTGATTTCAACTGGTCCCATCACTTCATGGCAAATAGATGGGGGAAAAGTGGATAGAGTGTGGGACTTCATTTTCTTGGGCTCCAAAATCATTGTGGATGATGACTGCAGCCATGAAATTAAAAGTCGCTTGCTCCTTGGAAGAAAAGCTATGACCAAACTAGACAGTGTATTAAAAAGCAGAGGCATTACTTTGCCAACAAAGGTCCATCTAGTCAAAGCTATTGTTTTTCCAGTAGTCATGTATGGATGTGAGAGTTGGACTATAAAGAACACTGAGCGACGAAGGATTGATACTTTTGAACTGTGGTGTTGGAGAAGACTCTTGAGCGTCCCTTGGACTGGAAGGAGATCAAGCCAATCAATCCTAAAGGAAATCAGTCCTGAATATTCATTGGAAGGACTGATACTGAAGCTGAAACTCCAATACTTTGGCCACCTGATGCAAAGAACTGACTCATTGGAAATGACCCTGATGCTGGGAAAGATTGAAGGCAGGAGGAGAAGGAGAAGATAGAGGATGAGATGGTTGGATGGAATCACTGACTCAATGGACATGAATTTGAGCAAGCTCCTGGAGTTGGTGATGGACAGGAAAGCCTGTTGTGCTGCAGTCCACGGGGTCAGAAAGAGTCAGACATGACTGAGTGACTGAACTGAACTGACAATGTAGGAATGTGAAAAAAAATGAAGCTATTTTCTGGGGAATTTGGAGAATTCCCTAACTACCTAATTAGTGGCCTCCAAAGTATTCAACTCTGAGACTTGAACAGTGGAGGAAAGTATGTTTCTCTCAGGGGAATTTGTCTTCTGATTATAGACACTGGTAGTCCCTAATGTCATTCTCTGTGGTTGGTCTCTCTGGGTTTACAGTCACCAGGTCTTCAATACATAGCTCATCACAGTTGATTATCTTTGTTCTCGGTTTAGATAACTTAGAAAGGAGAATGCACTCCCTACGTATCATTTTAGCAGACATAAGCAAAAGAGAAAAATCTGTAGGTAGCACTCAAATTTTGTAAATACATTTTAAGAGAGTGTTGGATGGAAGGTGATTCAATAACATGTTTACACAGATTGCTTCAGGGTGACTATTGGTAATATATGGCTGTTTTTCTTTTCTTTTTTTAATGTATTCCTGTGTTTCTGAATTTTCTGTAGTAGGTACATATTTATTATTTTTAATGAAATAAAAGAAAAAGCATCATTTTATTTTTGGCCTAATGTTAAGTAAAAGTATGTTTATGTCGAAGCTCAAGCAAATTGCTATCATTGCTGTTCTGTCTGCTAACTTTACCTGCCTCTAACTGGTTTTCATCTTTCTGGTTATTATTTTCTCAATAGTAACTTCTAAACTTTTGACATTATTGTTATCTTTGATAGCATCAGAGCTTTTTTTAGAGTTGAGGTCAATAAACTAGTATATAGGTCTAAAAGATAATAATATGCAAATGGAACAGAGTCCAATGAGAAAAATCAACAAAATTTTCTTTTATAGGCTTTTTACTGAAGTATGATAATACATAAAGAAGAATGCATAAATCAAAAGTGTCAAGCTCAATTACAAAATGAACATAACATCACCCAAGTAATGAAACAAGTTATTAACAGCCCGTGGAGGGCCCCCACATGCCTCCTCCAAATCCCAACTCCATCCTCCTCTCTGAGGCTAACTGCCATCCTCATCTCCAGCAACACAGACCTGCTTTGTCTATTTCAAAATATTACATAAATGAATCATATACTAAATGCTTGGGTGTCTGACTACTTTTCATGTAACCCAATCTTTGTTACATCTGTGTTGTGTGTAGCAGTAGTTTCATTTTTGTTGTTTTATAATGTCCAACCGTCAGGGCAGGGAGCAGATACATTTTAATGTATCATGGATAGAGGTGATCAGAACTAGAATACAGTCCCTGTGGTGGATGGTTTATTTTTAGGTCATTTACTTTAAGATATAGTCCTTCAAGATCTAAAATGAAAGCCTGAGGTGGCCACTAAGACTCTTTCCCTTGAGTGAGTGAAAGTTGCTCGGTCATGTCCGACTCTTTTGTGACCCCATGAACTGTAGCCCGTAAGGCTCTTCTGTCCATGGAATTCTCCAGGCAAGAGTACTGGAGTGGGTTGCCATTACCTTCTCCATGGGAACTTCTTGACCCAGGGATCAAACCTGGGTCTCCCACATTGCAGGCAGATTCTTTACTGTCTGAGCCACCAGAGAAGCCTTTTCTCTTGGTAGGCCTTAATTCCAGCTGTTTCATCCCAGCCTCGTAAGCATGCTGAAATGTCTGCTCAGCTTTTCAGCTTCTTCATTACTATTTACAAATCCACAAACACATCTAATGCAAAAGTCATGTGGGACCAAGGGTCCTCTCTGTTTGTAAGCCAACTGGAAACAGATAAAGATAGGAGAAAATAGAACAATTTGAACAAAAGAATAGAACTAAAACAACAGCAATTTGTTTAAGTTTCCACATACATTCACTTTTTTAAATACCAGGCCAAAAATAATATGGTACTTTTATAACATTATAATTTTATAAATTATCATACTTTGAAAAGGCTTAGAAATAACCACTATTCCATCATCAACAGGTATTATAACACTTAGATTGCAGTTTCTAAATACCTTTTCCCACCAAAGTTCATTCTATGCCTATGACAGGAAATATGCCAAATAAACTTGGAACGTTTTGTTAAGCTAGAAGGCAAGGAAACTATTAAAGAGTATCACAATTGTCAAAATGGCCCAGGAGCCAACTTGAAAAGGATTCCACAGCAAAAGATGGGACAATTATGAACATTAATAGTAATTATAACTTCAAGGCATTAAAACATATCATATACATTTAAACGCATTAGATTGTTATGCTAGGGAATGAATTCAATACTCTGAAAACTGGTAAACAACAGCAAAACAGAATCAAGCATTTATCTTGCCTTTTTTTCTTTCTTTCTTTTTTTTTTTTTTTTTTTTTTTGGCTATGCAGCTTGGTCAGCAAGGAGATCAAACCAGTCAGTCCTAAAGGAAATCAACCCTGAATATTCACAGGATTGATGCTGAAGCTGAAGCTCCAATACTTTGCCTACTGGATGCGAAGAGCCAACTCATTGGAAAAAAACCTGATGCTGGGAAAGACTGAGGGCAGGAGGAGAAGGAGGCAACAGAGGATGAGATGGTTGGATGGCATCACCAATTCAATGGACATGAGTTGAGCAAGTGAAGGACAGGGAAGCCTGATGCACTGCAGTCCATGAGGTCCCAAATAGTCAGACACAACTTAGGAATGAATAACAACAATGCAGCTTCCAAGATCTTAGTTCCCCGACCAGGAACTAAACCATGCCTGTGGGAGTAAAGCACAGAGTCCTAACCATTGGACAGCCAGGGAATTCCTACCTTGCCTTTCCTATACTAAAATTACTAGGGGATAACCAAACAGTTGATGAGGGCAAGTATTTATTTATACAGTCATTCCAGCTTATAAATTAGGAAGTAGTTTTAGAGTTAAATTATCATTATTTTCCAAGCCTGATAAACTAGCAAATGCATGAAAATATTATATCATTAATGGCTTCTAACGTCACCAAAACAGATATAACCAGGTATGTGCCCCCTACCATAAGTAGACACAATCATCTAAAAATAAAAGTTTCTAGATCTAACTTTCAGTTTCTAATAGATATAAAGGAAAGAGGATTTCGTTGAATGATAGCTTGAGGTACAATGAGCAAAATAAAAAATGTGGACGCCTAGACATAATAAACGACTTAGCTTCTTCAATGAATAAGTTACAAAATTAAAAAACAAAGGGAGAAGGGGAGAGCCTGTAAATTAAAAGAAAATTAAGAATCATATCAACAAATTGCAATGCACAAACCCTACTTGAATTCTGATTTGAGCAGTTGTTTAAAAAAAATGTCATGCAATCTGGGAGATGTGACCACTGAGTAGTTATTTGTTGATATTAATAAATTATTATTAATGTTTTAGGTATGATAATGTGATTATGCTGTCTTAAAAGAGTTCTTAGCATTTAGAGATACATACTAAAATACTATAAATAGAATGATTTGACATCTTGGAGTTGCTTCAAAATGATCCATCTGCAGTTGGCAGCAGGATTTGCCATGAATTGAAAATTGATCAGGACAGGTGATAGGAACGTGGGTCCTCTCTGTACTAATACTCCTTCCATTTGTGTAAGAATAATAAAAAGTTCAAAATTCTAGAACATCTACAAATATCCCCAAACTTTGCACCTAAGATATAAACATATCTTCTTTCTCAGGTGAATATCAAAACTTAGAAACACTTGACTATTTTATAGCTAAAGAAAGAGACATCACAAGGCTGGAGGAGAGGTAGCCAGGTTGAGCTTAGCCATGTCGAACAGGCCAGCAGAACTTATATTTCAGTCCATGTCTTTAAAAGGATGATTTTTCAGAGTAAGTTCAACACTAATTTTCTGATCAACCTAGGGGCAGTAATGCAAAGCTTCTGTTTCATTCTGCTACTTCTTAACACAAATACTTCATGAAATTTTATAACCAAGAGTTGGAAAATAGGGGAATATTATTTCAAAGGATCTTGGTAGAATTTCTCATAGGAACAGAATTGTCTTTTGTTAAGCAAAATACATTAATGAGCCATTTAGGTAGAACAATGGTGGTCATCTAGAAAAAGAGAGTAAAAGAAAAAAATAAATGCCTTTTTATATTTCTGTTAAAATGAATAGAATCTGGATGGTGCACAGGGAGCCTCTAAAGAGGTGAGTGGCCTTAAAAGAAAGAAGAGCGGTACATGGACAGGGAAGGAACCCAGCATTCTGGTGGAAAGTTTTTAAGGAAGAAAGAGTGTCCATAAAGAACTCAGCAGTACTAGCCATGACTGTGGAGCTATTTAGAACAGCGATGGCTAAATTTCAATTTTGAAGTATCTGTGGTGTTGTTAGGTGATATGATCCCCCAACCCCTCATTAGTGCCAAACCATAAGTAAAAGCAACTGCCCACACAGCCATATGTGGGTGGTTCCTGGAAGAGAACCAAAGGCAAGACAGCTGCTCTTTATGCTGAGTTAATGTGGGCAGAAGTAGGAGTCCAAAGAAGAGATGTGTGTTCAGTGGAATCAGAGTAACGCATTCATTGCGGGTAAGGACAAGCCTCAAGAATTCTCAGATATGGGGCAGGCGGGTGGGAAACCTAGGGGTAAAGGCTTGAGCCAGCTCATTTGACTCTTACAAGAAAAAATAAATAATAAAGGATGACTCCACAAAGACTAGAAGATTTGGGGGTGTCTATGATGCTATGCCTATGATGCTAACTCTGGGAGAACACTTAGAAGACCGTTTAGACCACCAAGGTCTGTAATCCTGTGATGTTACTTCTGGAAAAGACCCTTATCACCCAGAACAGCATTTCTGAACTCCACCCACAAGGCCCCTGCTTTCTCAGAGGTGGCCCAGAGACTTCCAGAAGGAGCATGGATTAGGGCCCCTAATTCTTGATTAATGTGGAAGAGTTACTCTACATTACCTATAAGGATTCCATTGGGGACCTTATTTTTTTAAGATTTTTGCTGCTAAAAAGAAGAAAAGGACATTGATATTATCTAACTGCTTCATGTTATAGAAAGGCAGAGGATTGAAAAAATGCTAGGGGACTTGCCCATCATCACATAGCAGAGCAGATGTTAGAATCCAGTTCTTCTGATCCCCAGTCCATTCCATCCTCCTCTTGACTGAGAAGTGAACAAAGGTGCCAATGGAAAATGTATGTACGCTCAGAACTGGGTTGGCCTCTGCAGTTTTATAGATTCTCAGCATCACATAGAAGTCCCTGGAGGCCAGACAACAGGAGTCTTCTCCACAGCATAAACCACATGATGAAGAAAGGTCTGCAGGCTAGAGGATACCTTTTCCCTCTCTCTTCCTGCTGCAAATATCCACCTAATCCTGTTTCAAGGGCCTGCAGAAAGCCTATGGCTGAGAGAAAAGTCCCAACTTCATCTGTCCACCTGTTTTGTTCCCATTCCATGAGACAGTCTGAGCTGCCTTCTCTTGTATTGCCCTATTTTTTTTTCCTTCCAGCTTTTTGAGATATAATTGATGCATAACAATGTGTAAGTTTAAGATGTACAGCATGACTTGACCCTAATCTGTTTCTAACAGAATCAACTGCCATCTCTCTACCAAATTCTATCTCAAAAGCCAAAAGTGAAATTTCAGGAAAGTCTCAAGCATAGTGGAAGGAGGACAGGACTGAGAAAGAAAATTTCCAGGTCAACAAGACAGTTCTACTAATTAGCTGAGTGGCTGGAAGTAAACTAATTAACTCTTCATCTGTAAAATGATTCAAATAATACTTACTTCATAGGGCTATTGCATAAAGATAAAATGAAGTAAGCCACTTAAAACATCTACCCCAGGACATGTTAGTCATTCAGTAAATATTGGTTGGATTATTTTTTCACATTTTTTTCATGTTCAACCTCACAAAGTAGCACTACAGTACTCTCTTGGCATTCTATCCTTGCTACACAGCCAAGGCAAGAGAATCAGCAGCAGCCAGAAAGGTCTTGAAGATGAATTTCTTGTTTATGACTAAATTCAGGATGTTTTTCCTAGGACACTGCTGTGTCCACAGTAAAAACCAAAGTTATTGCCCTCCAGAAAATATGATCTGAAAAAAATGGCAGAGTTTTTATGTGGTCACAGTTGACTATCTGCCCAGGCCACTCTTCCCCTGGTGGTCTCTTGGGATTTAGGGAAAATGTTGGCATCTTAGAAAATATTTTATTCGGTTGGTTCAAATTTGTAGAGGGAGTCAGCCACACAGATCCTCCTCAAGCAGGTGAATTCAACCAACTCTGAAGGAAACTCAGCTCCCTCCCTTCACATAAGACATTTTAGATCAGTGCCCCCCCACAACCTTCTACGGCAGCAGCAATTGCATGCTCTCATCCTCCTCTTCCACCAGGCCCTGTGACAGCATTCTTCCTCAAATGCACACAGTCAGTTCACTGACCTAATTTAAACAGTGGCTATAAACTCCCCATAGTGGAGGATCTGCCCCATCTCCCTGTAATGCAGGTCCAGGAGCCCACTTGTCTCATATGCAGTCATTCTGTAACCTTATACATGGATTCCCTGGTAGCTCAGCTAGTAAAGAATCCACCTGCAATGCAGGAGACCCTGGTTCAATTCCTGGGTCAGGAAGATCCCCTGGAGAAGGGATAAGCTAGCCACTCCAGTATCCTTGGGCTTCTCTGGTGACTCAGATGGTAGAGAATCCACCTGCCATGCAGGAGACCCGGGTTCAATTCCTGGCTTGGGAAGATCCTCTGGAGGTGGGCATGGCAACCCACTCCAGTATTCTGGCATGGAGAAGTCCATGGACAGAGGAGCCTGGCAGGCTACAGTTCATTGGGTCACAAAGAGTCAGACACACCTGAGCGACTAAGCATACAACCTTATACATAATCTTGTCCTGCTCTCAGATGACAGTCTTCCTTCCTAATCATAAATTCACTGTTTTGAATAAACTAAAGGCCTAATTCTAACAGTTTTTCTAGAGTTTCATCTAACTTACAACTCCCCAAACAGCTTCAATTTATAAGCACAAGTTCAGGAGAAAAAAACTGCACAAAAGTTGAGACACATTGATGATTGTATCCATCAGCAACTGTCACAATAATGCTAAGTCACAAACCAAAGAGAACTTAGTGACTACACCATAAGGCTCTTCTCTAGACCGAAGGCAGGTGGGACAACTCCATGAGCACTCATCCTGGGTCCCTGGCTGAGGAGGCAGCAGCCATTATCATGGGAAGAGGTCAGAGCCCCCAGAGGTTCATGTGGATGCACAAGGCATCTAAAGGCCCAGGACTGGAACTCACACACTGTCATTTCCTACTATATTTCATTAGCCAAAGCAAATCACAACGCCAAGTCCACATTGGTAGTGTGGGAAGTATATTTCTCCAGTGGAGGCAGTGGTGAGCAAGAGAAGGAATATTTGCTCAACAGTGGTCTACTCCACAGGGTTTCACCTATGGCTCAGCAGTAAAGAATCCACCTGTGACACAGGAGACACTGGGTTCGATCTCCTGGAGGAGGAAATGGCAATCCACTCCAGTATTCTTGCCAAGAAAATCCCATAGACAGAGGAGCCTGGTGGGCTACAGTCCATGGGAAAGAGTTGGACACTACTGCACATACACCCAAGCATGGTCTACTTCACAACACCTGTGCACATGCCAACCCTTTCTTTATTCCTTGTATGTTCAGTGTTTCCCTGCATCTCAATATTAATGTCTTCCTTGCCCAGAGTTACAAGTTAAATAACACAATACTTCTACAAATCAGAAAATTGTCCATCACAACAAAACCTGTATGAGGTCTAACCACTGTCGCCTACTTAGCACTAGGTAAGAGACCTGGACTAAGACGTTCTGCTAGTGTGTGTAGCAATCACTAGAAATAAAGGCATGTATAAATGCTGTGCAGTTTAAACACACATACACACACTCACAAACCACAGACATTTTTGTAAACTCACCAGTGCCACGGGGAACCTCTAGCTTTTGGTCTGGCCTTTCATGTGGAGTTTCACTTGAGTATTTACTTTGGAATTTGATAAACACAGCTATTCACAGAGCCATCACCACATGGTACATTTGCTACCACAGAAACACAGAACTTCTTCTGTAGGAACATCCCCTATTCATCCTGCAAGCTGAATCCCTGCCGTTTCCTAAAGATCCCACAAAATGACTGTATATATCGCACGGTAATTTGGAACAGGGGGTAATCATTCATTCTGTACAGCTCTTCTTTGGCCTCCTTCCTCTGGCAAAATTACCATCATTGTGTTTTACTTTAAAACTTAAAAAAAAGAGAGAGAGAGGGAAAATATGGTCTCACTCGAACAACTGAGAAGTTGGAGTGGCAGGAATGAAGATCTGGCTAGGGTGGGAACTTTGTCTGCTTTTGCTACCAAATTACATCTTAGGGTGTAGAAGAAAGAACAATGAACAGGCGACCCGGAATTAACCTCAGAACTTGCCTGTCATTTAATTTTTTCTTGTAATGATGAAGGAGAACAACCATGTCTGTCCCTTTCCTAAGTGCTCAGAATTTAAGCTGAGAGAGATTCAGCAGGAGACCGGATAGAAAGTGCAACACCAGTCTTAAAGCCCTAGAAGAGACCACGCAGAGAAGAAAGTGGTCAAAACTCGGTGGTTTAAAATGACGACCATCTGACCACAGTCACAGTTTTGTGGGTCTAGGATGAGAGCAGGGCACAGTGTAAACAGACTGTCTCTGCTCCACAATGTCTCTGACCTCAGATACGACAGCACAGAGGGCTGGGAATGACTAGGATGACCCCACTCTGGACACAGGTGGGGTCCCGGATTCTGGCTTTGGCTAGTCTTTTTTATTCTTCTCCAAATAATATCTAATGGGGCTGGAATGTCCAAGATAACTTCTGGGCGAAGATGACCAGAAGATTGGTGCTGGCCAAGTATGCCTGTCTGTCTCTCGCCCTGTCTCTCCTCCACTGCCCCTTCCTCCTCTTTCTCTTCTTCTCACTCTCCCTCTCTTCCTCTTTCATTCCCTCTGCCCCTCTCTCCTTCCCATTGCCCCTCCCCCAGCTAGGTAGCCTCTCCATATGGTTGATTTGAGCTTACTCAAAGCATGACAGTCTCAGAGTACTTGAACTTCTTACGTGACATCTAGAACAGAAGCAAAAACTACCAGATCTCTTAAAGATTAGACCCAGAGAAGGGAATGTCACTTATACCACACATAATTGGTCAAACCAACCAGTCTCAAGGGCAATTCAGATTCAAGGGAAGAGAGAACAATATCCAACCTCTCGATAGAAGGGTAGCAAAGAATTGTAGACATTTTTAACCTATCCCAGACTCAATTTTCTCATTTGTGAAACAAAGGCAACAATCATAGGAAGAAGTTTTGTAAAATGAATATATGACTGCTTTGAATGTTTGTGAAATAGTCAACTTTTAGGTAGCATTTCAAATGGTAGCCTTTACTACCAAGAGAGTTTATTTGAACAAGGAACATCTAAAACTCCCAAGATCAGATGTTGGTCTTACTGATGTGAAGGAAAGGGAGAATAAAACTTTTCAGAGATGTAAACGTATAGCTAAGATAAATTATAATTCATAATAAATATACCCATTCTATTGTTTCCTTCTGATTTGCTCTTGTTGTTACTAGCCTTCTATTGTTTTCATGATTCAGATGAATCTAATAGCAATTTCTTATGGTAGAACAGAAAACCATTATGGTGGAACTGTATTATAATCTGAGGGGGGTGAGGTGGGTAAGGAATATCCTGGTGGTGAGAGCAGATGCTTAGAACGAAGTCTTGTTGTTGGAACCTGATTGTGTATGCAAGCCTTCTTCTACAGTCATACAATGGATGAAGAGAAGAACTGACCTCCTATGGAGATAGAGTCTCCCCTGGGTTGTGGAGAAGGCACTGTAGAGCAGAGAACGGGAGTCAGAGAAGAGAACTCAAGTTGAAATTCCAGCTCTGATACTCACCACAGAAGACAAGTTCCTTACCTCTCTGTACCTCCATATCTTCAACACAGAGGTATGTAGTATGAGGTATGGCACACCCAAAGCGCATCAAAGTCCCTTCTTTCAGGAACTAGTCATGTCAGTGGACACAACCACTGAGTGTCCCAGATTTTGTTATGTGTTCGCTACTTTAAACTTCCTGTCCCCCTAAGTACTTTCATATGGACAGCACAGATGGCTTTTGTTTTGGAGAGTTAACTCACTTAATTCTCAGGTGGTACAGGTGCTCAGTGGTAAAGAATCTGCCTGCAAATGTAGGCGATGTAGGAGATGTGGTTTGATCCCTGGGTCAGGAAGATCACTTGGAGAAGAAACTGGCAACCCACTCCAGTATCCTGGGCAATCCCATAGACAGAGGAACCTGGCAGGCTACAGCCCATGGGGTCACAAAATAGTCGGACACGACTTACCAACTTAACACACATCCTGGAGGTAACTTGAGAAATTGAATCTCCAGAGGTGAAGGCATATCCAAGTAGACTCATTTGACTCGCTAGCTCAGTAGCTCCCAAGCTTTTGCTAAATTCACAAGCAACACCACACAGGTTAACATTGATTTTATCTTTACCTACATCATTTTTCTGCCTCAGACCATAAGTTCCTTGAAGCAGGGTCCATGGACTCTATTTTGTACACGTTTCACATTTTTTTCCAGCAGGAGGACGCAAGGCAGCCTGGTGTACTAGAAAAAGTGCAAGCCTTGGACTCAAATGGCCCCTTCATTTTACCATAGATTAGCTGGTGGCACTGAACTAATCTCTTAAATCTCTCTAAACCAGTGGTTCCAAAACATGGCTGCACATTTGAATCATTTTTATTAGTGTGTTGTTTTTTTCCCCAAATACTAATGCCCAGCTTCTACCCCCAGGCATTCTGATGTACTGGTATGGGTTGCTGCCTAGGCACCAAGATTTCTGAAACTCGCCAGGGAATTCTATAATTGGGTTTGGAAATCATTCCTCTAAACTATTAATACAAATTCCCTCTTCTATAAAACAGTGGTGAAAATTGTCCCAATTATAAACAGCTAATGAAACATTTTAACAAGATCATAGACAGTAAAGGGTTGGCATATTATACATGATCTGAGAATAATATTCAGCCTTGTTAGCTGGTGGTGGCGGAAGTCATGAGCCATGGTACGATGAAGACTCATGAGGACTCTCCCAGCCTAGCTAGCTATGGAGCATATTTAGATCCCTTTAAATGTCAGTCCAATTTCTATTTCTATGCATCTGGAACTTTTTCTGACTTGTAGAAAAAGTCAGAGGCATCACTGCAGAGGCATCTTTTGTTTGGACTTACCTGCGAGTGACATGGACACTTGACTGTCTCACCTTGCATAGCAATGAGATGACATGTCCTATGAGTCTAATTACTAACTAGAGAAACTTTTGTGGGGTCATCAAATTTTACAAGGCTAACTTAAACATGTGAGGAGAAAATTTCGGTATCAAGTTACATCTGAGCCTTTGAAACTATTTTGGGTCAGCTACATAGCAGAAGTTTGGGCCTGGCAGAGAGCCGTAAAACTGGGCCAAAAATAAACCAAAGACCATTATAAAAATGTTCTAAGTGCCAAATGCGTGAGATGCTAAAATTGCAATATAATGGAGTAAAATTTTACAAAAAAGGCTTTCCAATGGTGGTACTGTGTTCTAACCCAGAGAAAGAGAGGTCAGGGGGAGAAGTCGAGGGAGTGAACCCAGTCCCTGAAAAGAAGCCTTCCAGAGAGCCATGAGTGCCCCCGTCCTGGCTATTTACAATTTATTACCCATCAGGCACCACAGGCATTGATTTTCTCCTCCCTATCAGAGAGCACAGGCTGAATAGCCAGGGTACGGGGAAGAGTTTTCATAAAAATTAATTGGGCCACTCAGCTTTTCACCATATTTAGCAAATGCTGCTCCATTTGCACTTCTCCTGGCCTGGACCTGCTCTTCCTTCTTCTCTCACATCTAGCGCATCCATAATGTACTCGGGCACATCCACACATTATTTATTTATAGTCTTATTTTCCTGAACTCTAGAAAAGGTGGTGATTTATCCTTGGTATAGGCCTGTGGTAGAGGTTTCAGGAAAGGTGGCAGCAAGCACTGGGATACTTCCTCCTGCTTCTCTGCCTGCCAGTCTCAGCCTGCTCTGCTCAGTCCATACCCCTCCCTCCTTTTCCCTAATTAGGAACTGCTACCAATTGTACATGGACAGATTTATGCATGGCTGGGGACCAGCTAGTCTCCCACTGATTGTCTAAAAGAAGAGTATGTTCTATGTCAAAAATCCTTTGCATGGAGTCCAACTGTTTTCTTGGAAATAGCTCCTTTGACCCAGGCCCATAATTTTTTTTAGGTTTGAATTTTATGGGCCTGATGCAAAGTCTGTCAACATTTTCTTTCTGAGACTTATTCAGGGTACAGCATATTTTTGAAATGTGCAAAAGTTTGGGGATATTTCTGTCATCTGCTGCCAAGAGAATGTATTGGAAAAGAAGAGGGTGGGAGAGGCAGAGCAGTATGCTTAATGACCACTTACTAAGGGATTTTTGAACACCAAGGCAGAAATGACATTCAGATCAGAGGTGTGTGCGTATGCCTCTGTGTGCATACTTATATATGCATGAGGATATAATATTCTGTTGTTTAAACATAATAATAATACTTTAATAATACCTCTGGTTTCCAGTTTTGTGTGTAAGGAGCTTGAAAGGCATGACACTGTCTGAACAATAAATACAAGCTGAACAGACTGAAAAATCAGCAACTCTTCTTGGATCTGGATCCGTAAGAGAGAGGAGGACACAGTCAAAGCACTGCCCAAAAAGCTGGAGAAACAGATATGTGAATACAGTGTCAGGATCTAGTCCATGCATCTTACATATAGTAGCTCACTTGATCTCTCAGATCTAATGAAGTGAGTTATTATCATCCCCAGTGTAGAGATGGGGAAACTGAGACACAGAGGTATTCAAGTATTTTGCCTACAGTAACACAACTAAGTGTATGAGTCAGGTTTCGAAGTAATGCAGTCTAGCTCCAGAGCCTATGTTTTAATTATTATACCTGACTATCTCTCTAAAGTCTAGGACAATGTCCAAGTTGATGCACATAACGTGGAAGATATATTTCTAGATACTTCAAACCACACCACTTGGTAGATACATCTTATTACCCTATATAATACTGACCTTGGAGTGCTTCATATTACATCTATAGATAATTCTCTGGCGTCAGTTTGGTACCTTTAATCACAGAATCCATTGTCAAGAAGAAGACATAAGTCTCTTAAATGTTATGTCAAACTGAGGTGTTATTTGCCTGTGGTTGAATGAGTCACACTAACTTTGAAACCAGGTAGTAGAGGCAGCAATAGTAGCAGAAATACAAATACTACTACTAATAATAATAACAATAGCAGCGAGAGTCAAATGGCACTCTGTTGATCAATTATTATTTACCAAGCATCATGCTTAGTTTTCATATTCATTATATTTTTTAATCCTCAATAAGCCCTCTAAAATAGGTATTAGTATCCTCACTTTACAGGTAGAGAAACTAAGAATTATAGAGAGGTTAAGTAAATTCTGTAAGGTCACAACAAGTAAGAGGATGAGATTTGCACCTAGGTCTTAGCCTTAAGCTGCACGATCCTTTATTGCCAATTTAATCTTCTGATAAGTTTGTTCACCTGTAAAATGAAGGAAGTTGAATTCCAAGATGGCTTCTAGCTCCATAGTGAAAGGACTGGATGCCTTTGAAGACATATAAATTGAGTGTCAGGAGGAAAGTAAGTAGAGGCGGGATGATTTCATTAGATAAAGATTAAAGACGCTCAGGACTTCCCTGGTGGCCCACTGATTAAGAATCCACCTTGCAATGCTGGGGACACAGTTTCCATTCCTGGTCAGGGAACTAAAATCCCACAAGCCACAGATCAACTAAGGCTGCACGGTCACTACTGAGCCTGAGCACAACTGGAGAGTCCGTGCATCGCAACAAGAGAGTCCTGCATGACACAATGACGATCCCACATGCCACAGCTAAGACCCAATGCAGCCAAATAAATAAATTTAAAAGAAAAGATTAAAGCTATTCTTCATGGAAAGGATATAAAGCATTTCTGTCCAAGAAAACCTCATCTCTGGACACAGGAACCAAAATGTCATGGTGACCAATGGCCAGAATAGACAGACTCTAAATCAGAGAGTAGATTCTCAGATAGTTGGATGTGGAGGAAAGAGCATGATGTTGGAAGTTAATGTTTACCAAACACTGGGACTCTGTACCCATATTTAAACACAGTTTCTTCTTTATATAAATGTATTTTAATGAAATGGATGAGTCAAATTAGAGAAAAATATTATATAAAAAAGTTTTAAATAATATGCGGATATGTCAGAAACAATAAAACTATTACCTACAACTGAATTTAGGAACACAGATAGTCTAGAACTCACTCTGATATTAACTAGATGTGAAACAACAAAGCTCTCCAATCTTTAGTTTTCCCATTTAAAAATAGGAGAGTTAAATTAATTTCCAAATATCTCTTAAAACTCGAGTAAAGCTTCACTTTTAAAAACTGTTCATAAATAAATTTTAAAATGTATCCACATTAGATTTCCTTACACCTTTCACTGAGTCAAGTATGCTAGCCCATCCCATAATTAGCCAATAGGCCATTTTTCAGTTAAAAGCTGTTTGACCTATTTATTGAGTATCTCTAATCTTGAATAGTCATCTGTCTGTTCAAAGTAGTTTAGGAAAATGATTCTGAATCCCTTCTCAATCTAATTTTACACTCACATAACAAATTTCAAGTCAATGATACAAAGATTCCCGGTTTTTAAATGGCAAGATTAACTGACAGATCAGGGAAGCCCAAATGTATAGTTATGTATAAATTATGACATATGCAATGAATAAATAGTAAGCAATCATAAAATTAAAAAAAAAATTAAGGTATCTCCACCTTCCATTCCTCCTTGAAATTACCTAAAATCAAGACATTTGAGAGGTCTTGAGAGAACTCAACTGGAATGAAGTCTGTAATTGAGAACCAAACTGTATGAAAAAGAGCTTCCAAATTTAGCGAATAGTAGGCCAGAGCACAGAACAATGCTAGGGAACAATTGCACCTGGAGGTCACAGAATCCAAACCAGGTGGTGCCCTCTAAGGGAGAAGCAACAGAACAAGATGTGCAGTGATGATGGGACCTTCCCTGGACCCTTTTTAGCAGCCAAGAATAACAAGAAAGACTGGGATAAAAAGGGAACACATGGACTTGCCATCATTCCTTGAAGCTATTAACATAGGAGAGACAAGAGGTTCTAAAGTTTGAGTAGATGTTAAACTCTGGTCAGCCTCAGAGATGAAAGTATCAACTAGTTGACACTCAAAACCCTAAATCATAAGTTTTACTGTGCACCAGTGAGGCTTCCTGCTACCCCAGAACACTGCTAACACGAAACACCTCCAAATATCTGGCTCATCATTCAAAAATGAGTGATAATAAAAAGGAATTTGCAAAAGATCTAGTCAAAAATATTGTAGTAAAATATCCACTATGGACAGCAGTATAGAGGTTCCTTAAAAAACTAAAAATAAAGCTACCAGATAACGCTGCAATCCCACTCCTAGACATATATCCAGAGAAGAACATGGTCCAAGAGGATACACACATCACAGTGTTCACTGCAGCACTGTTTACAATAGCTAAGACATGGAGACAACCTAAACATCCATCAGCAGCTGCTGCTGCTGCTGCTAAGTCGCTTCAGTCGTGTCCAACTCTGTGCGACCCCATAGACGGAAGCCCATGAGGCTCCCCCGTCCCTGGGATTCTCCAGGCAAGAATACTGGAGTGGGTTGCCATTTCCTTCTCCAATGCAGGAAAGTGAAAAGTGAAAATGAAGTCGCTCAGTCGTGTCCAACTCTTGGTGACCCCATGGACTGCAGCCTACCAGGCTCCTCCGTCCATGGGATTTTCCAGGCAAGAGTACTGGAGTGGGGTGCCATTGCCTTCTCTGATCCATCAGCAGAGGAATGGATAAAGAACATGTGGTACATATATGCAGTGGAATATTACTCAGCCATGAAAAATACTCCACCATGAAATAACGCCGTTTGCAGCAACATAGATGGACCTAGAGATTACCATACTGAATGAAGTTAGAGAAAGAGAAATATCATATGGTATCCCTTATATTCAGAATCTAAAAAGAAATAATATAAATGAATGGATTTACAAAACAGAAACTGACTCACAAACTTATTGAATGAACTTATGATTACCTGGGGGGAGGGTTGAGGTAAGGGATAGTTAGGGAGTTTGAGATCAGTGTATATATATATACACTATATATAGCAGTATATATTGTTATCAGATACAGCAATATACACTGCTAAATTTAAACTGGATAACCAACATGGACCTACTGTATGGCACAGGAAACTCTGCTCAATATTATGTGGCAGCCTTGATGGGAGGGGAATTTGGGGGAGAATGGATACATGTACAGGTGTGGCTGAGTCACTTTTCTGTACACCTGAAACTAACACAACATTGTTAATTGGCAATACTCCAATATAAAATTAAAAGTTTTTTAAAAACACAAAAGGAGAGAAACAAAAAATCACATCATAAAAAATATTACAAAGAAGCAGACAGAAATATCAAATACATATCTAGGCTCTCAGAGAATTAAATAGAAAAAAATGTCATTTTAGAACAAGAGCACAAAGAAAAGATACAAATATTCAAAAGGGAAAAAAATGATCAGACACCAGAAGGAAAATACATATGAAATATCCGGGACTCAGGAAAGAAGTCAAAGAGGAAAAAAAAAACATCAGAGAAATCAAGACTGTTATGGAAATATCAAAAAGTACAACTCACATTGCAGAAAAAATAGAATTGAAAAAGGAGAACAAAATAAAATGAATATACCAAAGATTTTTATAGGACTAGAGAGGAAAGGCAATGGCACCCCACTCCAGTACTCTTGCCTGGAAAATCCCATGGACGGAGGAGCCTGGTAGGCTGCAGTCCATGGGGTCGCTAAGAGTCGGACACAACTGAGTGACTTCACTTTCACTTTTCACTTACATGCACTGGAGAAGGAAATGGCAGCCCACTCCAGTATTCTTGCCTGGAGAATCCCAGGGACGGGGGAGCCTCGTGGGCTTCCGTCTATGGGGTTGCACAGAGTTGGACACGACTGAAGCGACTTAGCAGCTTAACAGAGAGGAAACAGAAAATATAAAACCAAGGAGATCCTAAATTTAAATTTTTTTGTTCTTGAAACAAAGAGTATCAATTGAAGAGAAAAAAAATCAAGGATATAATTTAAGATAATTATCTTAAATCAAATTAGAGTTAGAACTACAGATTGAGAGGTTATACCATATACCAAGAAATAATGAATCAGAGAGATAAATATCAAGACATACTTCAGTAATGTAATTAAAGTTAAAGAAATAGTTATTTGGGTAGTGATCCAAAAATAGCAATCATGAAACTGCCAATATTCTGTCATTTTAGCCTGTAAAAATTGAAACAATTTCTTCTGGTTTTATTTAATAACAAAAGCTTGGAGATAAAGGCTGAAATGGAGAATGGAGTGCAAATATATTGCTAGAAATTAAAATATATCATCTAATTCTGATTAATCTAGTAATAGAAATATGCCTACGGAAAGGTTCAAAGTAAACACTAAGAAAACAGAAAAAGATATCACAATCAGCTAAAATCAGGGTAATCAGGAAGAAGATAAGGTCAATAAAAATTGCAGGAATACTTATTTCTTTGTTCATAAAAGTGAAAATTAATTATATCACTTTAGACTATAACTATAAGGATAATCATGACAAATTGAAAATAACATAAAACATCAAATTATCATATGAATTGAATATATAACCAGCAAAGACCAAACAGAACAGAAAATAAATGAGAAACAAAACAAAGAAAACTTTAAAGTTTTCTACCATATAATATGGGCTTCCCTGGTGGCTCAGATAGTAAAGAAGCTACCTGCAATGCATAAGACTCTGGTTGGATCCCTGGGTCAGGGAGATCCCCTGGAGAAGGGAATGACTCACTCCAGTATTCTTGCCTGGAGAATTCCAGGGACAGAGGAGCCTGGTGGGCCACAGTCCTTGGGGTCGCAAAGAGTCGGACACGACTGAAGTGACTTTGCACACACACAGCACAAAGCTATACCAGCAATAAGTCCAAAAATGTCATTAATAAGTGTACATGTTATAATCTTATATACTCAAAATACACTCAGATACTCAAAGCAAGGCAAAATCCAGCCATAAGTGGGATATAAGACCTACCTCTGAAACAGTCATTCCAGGCACTCCTGCCAACAGGGCCCACAAGCTGTGGTCGTGGTGTCAGCCTGCACATGTGGGCCTCTGCCATACCCTGCAGGCTGTGGGGCTGAGGACTGGCGACATCTGGATGCTGAGCACCAGCCTGCTCTGCTCTCCATGGGTAAATCACACACCTGAATGATATCAACAAAAAAAGGTGTTAAATCATAGAAATCAGCAATTTGGCACAGGAAGCTTTGGGAAATGTCATTTAACGTAGGCTGCCTGAATTTGGGACAAAATTGAACAAGAGGAGTTCAGTGCTTTGCAAAGTGTGAAAGCTGCTGGTGAACTTTATTCTCCTCTATCAGATGTAACTGAAATCAATGAAGCTCTAGCAGAAAACTCAGGATTTGTCAACAGATATTGCCAGGAAAACGGCTGACTGATCAAGATGGCACTCAGTAACCCTTCAGAACTAATAAGTGAAGAAGCATGTGAGAAATGCACAAAATCTATTTAGGACTGTTTATTTACACAAAGGAAATAAACTAATTTGAAAGAACTTAATCTAGCATACTTAAATTAGTGGGGGAAAGAGGTCTCTTTAAAAGCAACTTTTGTGAAAAGAAACTACTTGCAACAAAATGGTACCAGAAAAAAAAAAAAAAATACTCCTTAAATTCCTAATGACTTCAGATAAACAGTATGAGTCTTTTTCACAGTACTTTATGATTTTTAGGCTAGGCTCCCATTGTAATACTCAGAATTCCTGAAATTAGTTGTGGTAAAAACCAGTTATAAAAATTATTCAATTCAAGGATAACACTGTTATCTTAAGCCTTATATAATATTGTAACGTGCTTATATACATTCCTGGATTAGAGTCAAAATACTCCATGATCTTCCCATTGGAAATAACTGGCAGTGGAGGAAAGTTTTTGCTAGTTACACGCTGTTAGATAGAGAACAATACTATCAGAATTTTGCCAGGAGCTTCCCTGGTGGCTCAGTGGTAAAGAATGGCTGCCAGTGCAGGAGACATGGGTTCTATCCCCCATCCGGGAAGATCCTGAATGCCTCAGAGCAAGTAAAACCCTGCACCACAACTACTGAGCTGTGCTCTAGAGTCCGGGAACCCTAATTACTGAGCCCGTGTGCAGCAACTACTAAAGACTGCAGACCTTAGAGCCTGTGCTCTGCAACAACAGAAGCCACTGCAATGAGAAGCCCACTCACTGTAACTAGAGCGTAACCTCCCTTCTCTGCAACTAGAGAAATGCCCATGCAGCAAGCAACACCCAACACAGTGAAAAATAAATAAATAAATAAATTATTTTTTAAAAAATTTGCTCTACACTGTGTTTGCTGGTGCTATTTTTATACAGTGAAGCAAGAGTCATGAAAGAAAATAAGAAATAGTTTAATAGTAAAATATTAAACCTCTTAATTTAAAAAATAGAGCAATTTCAAAGTGATAAAAGAAAACCTGGAAAATGAAAAAGAATGGTGGCGGAGAGAAAGAAGGAAAAGAAAGAGAAAAAATAGAGAGGGAGGAAGGGGAGGAAGAAGAACAAAAGGTTGCGATCCCAATATTTTTAATGTATTCATAGTGTTAAAAAGTTTCTTGCTGCAAAGGTTACACTCCATAAAGATTTAGCAGGCAGAGTATCTATGCGTAGTAATACAGCATCAAGAAAACTCATAAAGACAACACTGAAGCAAGAGGGAGCCATAAGTTTTTGGACCTCTCACAATCTCCACATAAAAACAGAGGAAGTAGATGATAAACTCAAATATTCACAGGCAACAATTACAACGAACCACAAATGCCAAAATATAAATGGGTAGGGAAAAACCACCAGCAGCCATGAAATCTGCCAAAACAGAAAAGTGTCTAAAGACCCAAGAACTCAAGAATCCCCAAAGAACCAACAGGTATTCACTGAAAAGCAAGCTGTTCCTGTCTCCAATCCCAAAGAAGGGCAATGCCAAAGAATGTTCACACTACTGTACAATTGTGCTCATTTCACATGCTAGCAAGGTCATGTTCAAAATCTTTCAAGTTAGGCTTCAGCAGTATGTGAACCCAGAACTTCCAGATATCAAGCTGGATTTAGAAAAGGCAGAGGAAACAGAGATCAAATTGCCAACATTCGTTGGCTCATAGAGAGAGCAAGGGAATTACAGAAAAACATCTACTTCTGCTTCATTGACTATGCTAAAGCCTTTTACTGTGTGTACCACAACAAACTGTGGAAAATTCTTAGAGGTGGGAATACCAGACCACCTTATCTGTCTCCTGAGAAACCTGTATGCAGGTCAAAAAGCAACAGACATGGAACAACAGACTGGTTCAAAATAGACAAAGGAGTTTGTCGAGGTTGTATATTGTCACCTGCTTATTTAACATATGTAGAATACATCATGTGAAATGCCAGGCTGGATGAATCACAAGCTGAAATCAAGATTGCTGGGAGAAATATCAACAACCTCAGATATGCAGATGATGCCACTCTAATGGCAGAAAGTGAAGAGGAACTAAAGAGCCTCTTGATAAGGGTGAAAGAGGAGAGTGAAAAAGCTGACTTAAAACTCAACATTCAAAAAACTAGGATCATGGCATCTGGTCCCATCACTCCATGGCAATTAGAAGGTGGAAAAGTAGAAAGAGTGACAGATTTTATTTTCTTGGGCTCCAAAATCACTGCAGATGCCATGAAATTAAAAGACACTTGCTCCTTGGAAGAAAAGCTATGACAAACCTAGACTGCATTTTAAAAAGCAGAGACATCACTTTGCCAACAAAGGTCCATACAGCCAAAGCTATGGTTTTTCCAGTAGTCATGTACAGATGTGGGAATCGGACCTTAAAGAAAGTTGAAAGTGCTGAAGAATTGATGCTTTCAAACTGTGGTGCTGGAGAAGACTCTTGAGAATCCCTTGGACTGCAAGGAGATCAATCCCTTGGACTGCAAGTCAATCCTAAAAGAAATCAATTCTGAATACTCATTGGAAGGACTGAAGCTGATGCTCCAATCCTTTGGCCACCTGATGTGAAGAGCTGACTCATTGGAAAAGATGCTGATGCTGGGAAAGATTAAAGGCAGAAGGAGAAGGGGGCAGCAGAGGATGAGATGGTTGGATAGCATCACCAACTCAATGGACATGAATCTGAGCCAAGTCCAGGAGACAGTGATGTGCAGAGAAGCCTTGCGTGCAGCAGTCCACGGGGATGCAGTCCGACATGACTTAGTGGCTGAACAACAGCCACCACCAATCTGGGAGGAGCAGTTAAACCTGGGAGGAGTTCTTCCCAAGCGCATGATGGGGGAGCACAAGGGCCACGCACGTCAGGCCTCAAGGTGCTAGCAAGTAGGGCTTAATCCCCACCTACCCTCCCCCTTCAGAGGGGGCTAGACTGTGACTTACCTCCAGAAGACAGAATAGCAAAAGGGCAAAAGTGCAGTAATGAGACCTGGTAGACACTACCTTAACTAATGAAGGCTCACATTCCCAGTAGTGTCTTGGAACTATCAGGGATGCCCTGATGCGTATGCTCATGCTGCAGTACTTGGAGTCACAGAGAGTCGGAGATGACTGAGCGACTGAACTGACCTGAACTGAACTGATAAAATGCAATGAAAAGGGCATTTCATCACTGTGCTGTTTTTTTCAAAATCGCATAACTCCAGTCTAATCATGGGGAAAACATAAGATACACCCAGCTTGGGAATATTCTATAAGGTATCTGGCCAATACTCCACAGGACTGTCAAGATCATGAAAAATAAGGAAAGGCTGAGAAGTTGTCATAGACCAGAGGAGAATCAGGAGATTGACAACCATACACATGTGGTACTCCCAACTTGTCCTGGAACAGAAAGAGGTATTCATGGAAAAACTGATGAAATTCATATAAATTTGGCTATTTAAATGGATAGTAATGTGCCACTGTGGGTTTCCTAGTTCTGACGAATGTACCATGGTAGTGTACAATGTTAACAGTGGGAGCTACTGAGTAAGGGGGATATAGGAACTCTCTGTACTATCTTTGCCACGTCTCTCTAAATGTACCTTTTTCCAATTAAAAGTATTTTTTTATGGTAAATACATTCTTTTTTTAAAAAGAGGGCAAAACTGGATGGAGAAAACACAAATTAGTTTTTCAAGAGGCTTCCCAGGGGGCTCAGTAGTATAAAGAACCCACCTGCCAAGCAGGAGACTCGGGTTCCATCCCTGGGTTAGGAAGATCCCCTGGAAAAGGAAATGACAACCCACTCCAGTATTCTTACCTGGGAAACCCCATGGACAGAGGAGCCTGGTGGGCTACAGTCCCTGGGGTCACAAAAGAGTCAGACACAACTTAGCAACTAAACAACAGCAATAATTTTTTCAAGAAAATCATTTAGTTTGCAAACTTCTCAGATTAATTTGTACAGAACTTGTTTAGGATATTCATTTATTGTACAGTGTTTCTAACAAACACAGAAGTATGAAAGATGTTATAATAAACTCCCATGTACTTATCTCTGAGCATCTGCTATTTTCATTTTTGTCAGTCTTCTTTCATTTAATATTTTTAAAAAGTCAACACAGAAGGAAGAAGTAATGCAGATAAAAGCAGCAATCAGTGACTTGGAAATTAGAAAAAAAATTAACCATGTTAGTAATATTAAATTACTAATAATTAAATTCAAGATCTGGCTCTTTGAAAAAATAAAAATAGATAAACCACTAACTGATCTAATTTTTTTGAAGAGAAAAAGCACAAACTGACAAGAGATATGAAAAGACAGTTCAAGGAAAAGAAAATTAAAATCTTTTAAGTGCTTAAAAATATGTTAAATATTATTAATAATAAGAAATAAAAATAAAAAACTATGCAAGACTCCATGATTTAGTTACCACTATTGGCAGAGATCAAAATATTTGGTAATATCCAGTTGGTATGTTGGCAAAAAGAATGAGGAAACAGGTATTCCTGTGTATGTAGACAGAAGTGTAAACTTGTATGTTCTTAATGAAAAATAACTTGGTAATATTCTTCCAAATTAATTATTTTAGTTTTTAAGTGAAGTTTATACAATCTATTGTGATAAACCCACCATCTTAAATTCCACTGGAATAAAGTGGAGTATAAATATATGCATATATACTTCCTCTAAGCATAAGATGTACTGTTGCTCATGGGCAGATGTGCAGCTGTAAGAACCCAAATGCTTCCTGTCCCAGACAGCTGACTCATATGAGACCCTGGAGCAGTCATTCAAGACTACCTGGGCCCATTCCATCATTCCTCAGACCCCTTGGAAAACATCTTAAGATAGGTATTAAAATATCTGGTCATCAGGGAATTCCCTGGTGTGGTTAGGAATTAGAGTTTTCACTGCCAAGGGTTCAGGTTGGATCGCTGGTCAGAGGACTAAGATTCTAAAAGCCGCACTGCATGACCAAATAATAAAATAAATAACCAACAGGGACCTATTGTATAGCATAGGGAACTCTCCTCAATATTATGTAATAACCTAAATGGGAAAATAACTTGAAAAAGACTAGATATTTGTATATGTATAACTAAATCACTTTGCTGTATACCTAATGCAGCACTGTTAATCATCTATACTCCAATACAAAAAGTTAAAAAAAAACCTGGTCATCAGACTTTGATGACAGAAATGCCTATGACCAGTGACTTCCAGATTTTGGGGTTAATTAAAATCACCTCCATCACTAGAAATTCCTACTCAGTTAGTCTGGCTTATGCCCAGGAGTTAGAATGTTTAGCATATAAGTTGAGTAGATCAGGTGTATGTGGTCATTGGAACCAATTCAATAAACCCTGCCTTTAGGTACCAGTTTTCTGATGAGAAGAAACTGTGTTTTGTTAAAAGCTATTACTTTGTTTTTTCAAACCTGCATCACAATATCAGTTTCATCAACATTAACACTATGATCACCATAGTCTTGAAAATCTCACAGTGGCTCAATCAACTCAATAAAGTATCACAGGTGATTGCCTTCACCAATCACAGGGGCACCGTAACCAGGGTTGTCTTCTTCTCACACTCAGGGTCATTTGGGTCCTGTTGCAGATGCAGCTGAGGTATCTGTCCTGGGGTCATCAGAGGGTGACAAAACTCCTCAGTTTCTGCATCAGGGGAAGAGTCAAGTCCACCTGCCCTCAGGTGTTGTGACCTATTACATCAGCTCCTGGTTGGTGCTGGTGGGTTTGAATATTCTGCTTCAGAATCCATTCTCCATGTCCTTGAACCTGGGTTCAGACACAAGGGGACACCCTTACAACCTCTAGACCTCGGGTAGCTGTTCATCTTCCCAGGTCTCTTTTGTGCAAGGGGTGTCAGAGTTCCCATCTGTTTCAGGCAGCGTGCCCATGCAGCTGTAGGAACCAGGCTAGCCACCAGGGGAGCTGCCTCTTCTATGTCCAGTAGAAGTTCTGGAATCATGAGGCTGCACAGCCTGGGAACCTCTGTCTCCAGTGACAGACACCTGGAGTGGCCCCTCCACACCTACTATTAGATCACGTTCCATAGTCAATTATAAGTAACTTTGCCTTCACCACTTATCTGAGGTAGAACTTGTTCCTTCTGTAACCTAGAAGAGCAAAATCTCCCGAATTAATGATTATTCACATACTCTAGATTCACCAATTCCACTTCCTGGAAATTATGCTACAAATAAGCTTACAAATGCACACAAAGATATACGCACAAGGATTTATTTAGAGCATTACCCTAAAAAAGTAACACTTGCATACTGGAAGTAATTTAAATACTCAATAATGGAGGATTATATTTTAAAACATTATAGTATGTCAAAACAATAAAATATTATAGCACCATTGAAAAGACGTAAGAAGTTCTTTATATAATACTATGAAACAAATTCCGAAATATGATGAATTTAAAAGCAAGAGTCAGAAGAGTCTGTATAGCATGGTAAAATCTGTGCACAAAATGAGAAAGGAATCCCACGACATATCATGCAACTGATGAAGTAGGACACGTCTGTTCTCAGCAGCTGAGTGCATTTAGCTATATATTCATGCTCCTGAGCATGTACTTCTTTGCCCTTTGGTTAAAGCAGTACAGGATCTAATGTCAATAACCATCTTTACTCTTCAGGGACTGAATGTACTCCTCACCCTATGACCACTAACCGTTTTGTTGGTTTCAGGCATTTCCTAAGTGTATGATAAGAGAAGAGGCCTTCTGGGAATGTAACTTCTTTCCTAGGAAGGAGTTTGCTGTTGTTGTTCAGTTGCCCAGTCATGTCCAGTTCTTTGCGACCCCATGGACTGCAGCACCCCCAGGTTTCTCTGTCCTTCATCCTCTCCCAGAGCTTGTTCAAACTCACGTCCATTGAGTTGGTGATGCCACCCAAAAATCTCATCCTCTCATCCTCTGTCATTCCCTTCTCCTCCTGCCTTCTATCTTTCCAACCATCAGGGTCTTTTCTAATGAGTCAGCTCTTCATACAAGGTGGCCAAAGTATTGGAGCTTCATCATCAGTCCTTCCAATGAATATTCAGAATTGATTTCCTTTAGAATTGACTAATTTGATCTCCTTGAAGTCCAAGGGACTCTCAAGTGTCTTCTTCAACAATACAGTTTAAAAAGCATCAGTTCTTCAGCACTCAGCCTTCTTTATGGTTCAACTCTCACACCCATACATGACTGCTGGAAAAACGATAGCTTTGATTAGTCGGAACTTTGTTGGCAAAGGAATGTCTCTGCTTTTTAATACGCTTTCTAGGTTGGTCACAGCTTTTCTTCCAAGGAGCAAGCATCTTTTAATATCATGGCTGCAGTCACCATCTGCAGTAATTTTGGAGCCCAAGAAAATTAAGTCAGTCACTGTTTCTATTGTTTCCCCATCTATTTACCATGCATGAAGTGATGGGACTTAATGCATGATCTTTGTTTTTTGAATGTTGAGTTTCAAACCAGCTTTTTCACTTTCCTTTCTCACCTTCATCAAGAGGTTCCTAAGTTCCTCTTTACTTTCTATCATAAGGGTGGTGTCAGCTGCATATCTGAGGTTATTGATACTTCTCCCAGCAATCTTGATTCCAGCTTGTGCTTATTCCAGCCCAGCATTTTTCATGATGTACTCTGCATATAACTTAAATAAGCAGGGTGACAATATACAGCCTTGACGTACTCCTTTCCCAATTTGGAAACAGTCCATTGTTCCATATCCAGTTCTAACTGTTGCTTCTTGACCTGCATACAGGTTTTGCAGGAGGCAGGTAAAGTGATCTGATATTCCCATCTTTTTAAAAATATTCTACAATTTGTTGTGATGTTCCACAGTCAAAGGCTTTAATGTAGTCAATGAAGCAGAAGTAGATGTTCTTCTGAAATTCTCTTGCTTTTCTAAATCCAGCTTGAACGTCTGCAAGTTCTTGGTTCACGTACTGTTGAACCCTGGCTTGGAGAATTTTGAGCATTACTTTGCTAGCGTGTGAGATGAGTGCAATTGTGTGGTAATGTGAGCATTCTTTGGCATTGTCTTTATTTGGGATTGGAATGAAAACTGACCTTTTCCAGTCCTGTGACCACTGCTGAGTTTTCTAAATTTGCTGGCATAATGAGTGCAGCACTTTAACAGCACCATCTTTTAGGATATGAAATAGCTCAGCTGAAATTCCATTACTTTCACTAGCTTTGTTTGTAGTGATGCTTCCTGAGGCCCACTTGACTACACACTCCAAGAAGTCTGGCTCTAGGTGAGTGATCACACCATCGTGGTTATCTGGGTCATTAAGATCTTTTTTGTACAGTTCTTCTGTGTATTCTTGTCACCTCTTCTTAATATCGTCTGCTTCTTTTAGGTCCATACCATTTCTGTCCTTTGTTATGCCTATTTTTGCATGAAATGTTCCCTTGGTATCTCTAATTTTCTTGAAGAGCTCTCATCTTTCCTATTCTATTGTTTTCCTCTATTTCTTTGCATTGACCGCTTAGGAAGTCTTTCATATCTCTCTTTGCTATTCTTTGGAACTCTGCATTCAGATGGATATATCTTTCCTTTTCTCCTTTGCCTTTAGCTTCTCTTCTTTTCTCAGCTATTTGTTGTCCTCCTCAGACAACCATTTTGGCTTTTTGCATTTCTTTTTCTTGTGCATGGTTTTGATCATTGCCTCCTGTACAATGTTATGAACCTCGGTCCATAGCTCTTCAGGCACTCTATCAGATCTAACCCCTTGAATATATTTGTCACTTCCACTGTATAATCTTAAGGGAGTTAATTTAGGTCATACCTGAATGGTCTAGTGGTTTTCCCTACTTTCTTCAATTTAAGCCTGAATTTGGCAATGTAGTTCATGATCTGATCCACAGTCAGCTCCCAGTCTTGTTTTTGCTGACTGTATAGAGCTTCTCCATCTTCGGCTGCAAAGAATATGATCAATCTGATTTCGGTATTGATCATCTCGTGATGTGCACATGTAGAGTCATCTCTCATGATGTTGAAAGAGGGTTTTTGTTATGACCAATGCATTCTTTTGGGAAAACTCTGTTAGCCTTTGCCCTGCTTTATTTTGTACTCCAAGGTCAAACTTGCCTGTTACTCCAGGTATCTCTTGACTTCCTACTTTTGCATTACAGTCCCTTACAATGAAAGGACATCTGTTTTGGGTGTTAGTTCTAGATGGTCTTAAAGGTCTTCACAGAACCATTCAACTTCAGCTTCTTCAGCATTAGTGGTTGGGACATAGACTTGGGATTACTGTGATATTGAATGGTTTGCATTGGAGATGAACAGAGATCATTCTTTCATTTTTGAGATTGCACCCAAGTACTGAATTTCAGACTTTTTGGTTGACTATGAAGGCTACTCCAGTTCATCTAAGGGATTCCTCCCCAAAGTAGTAGATAAAATATTCATCTGAATTAAATTTACCCATTCCAGTCCATTTTAGTTCATTGATTCCTAAAATGTCTATGTTCATGCTTGCCATCTCCTAGTTTGACCACTTCCAATTTACCTTGTTTTATGGACCTAACATTCCTATTCAATATTGTTCTTTACAGCATCAGACTTTACTTTTACCACCAGACACACCCACAACTGGGAGTTGTTTCCGTTTTGGCTCAGCCTCTTCAGTTCCTCCTGGAGCTATTTCTCTGCTCTTCTCCAGTAGTATATTGGGTACCTACCAACCTGGGGAGTTCATCTTTCAGTGTCATATCTTTCTGCTTTTTCATACTGTTCATGGGGTTCTCAAGAACCCCATGTCTAGGAAGGAGACAGACACTCTATTAATATAACAAAACCTAGATATCTTAGTGGTACATAAAGCTTCAGAGTGCAGCATGTCTGATTGCTTTTGTGATCAGTATTCATGGCCAAGCCAGATCCCATAAAGGTGTTTTCCATCCCCCTACACCCTCCATGACCCTAACAATAGAACCAGGAAGAAGAGAAAGCAAGAACAACAGTAATAACATTGGAGATAACCAGAGAGAAATAAATTTCTAAGTGGATGGGTCTGGATAAGAGAGAGGCCTCTGAGGCCTCTTTTCAATGATTTTTAAGGTAATTTGCTAAAATGACGATTGTTGGGCTTAAAATGAAAAGTTATAAAAGCATGTTGTTGTTGTTGTTCAGTTGTAGTCATATCCAACCCTGCAACCCCATGGACTGTAGGATGCCAGGCTCCCCTGTTATTCACTGTCTCCCAGAGTTGGCTCAAATTCATGTCCATTGAGCCAGCAATGCTATCTAACCATCTCATCCTCTGCTTACTCCTTCTCCTTTTGCCCTCAATCTTTCCCAGCATCAGGAACTTTTTCAATAAGTAGGCTCTTTGCATCAGATGGCCAAAGTATTGGAGCTTCAACTTCATCATTAATCCTTCCAATGAATATTCAGGAATGATTTCCTTTATGGGCCAGTCATTATTCTCAGGTCTGGTGATACATCACTTAAAGAGTCCCTGTGCACTTGAACCCTATGTTCTAGTGGAAGAAGACAGGCACTGCATAAATAAAAGGGAAGAAAATGAAGCAAACTAAGGGGAAAGAGAATAGCAGAAGAAACGTGCTCTTTAGATATGGAGGTCAGGAAAGTCATCAGCTGATGAATTAGCATCTGTGCAGAAAGGTGAGTGAAGTGAGGACATAAACCATGAAGACACCTTCAAAGAATACCCCAGGCTGAGAAAATAGCAAGTGCAAAGGCTTCAAGAGAGGCCAGATCTTAAAGGGCTTGCTTGGAACTGTAAGAACTTCCTATTTCATTCCAAGTGAAATTGGGACATCATCTGAAGGTTTCAAGTAAAATAATAACACAATCAAATTTATGTTTCAAGAAAATCATTCTAGCTGCTATGAAGTGACCAGTCTGTAAAGTGACATGACTGGAAAAGAGAGGCTGGTTGAGGCTATTGCCATAGTACAACCCAGAGTCTATAGAAACTTGGACTACAGCGGTGATAAATGGTCACTATCCGTACATTTTTTTTTTAGGTAAAACAACAGATTTGCTGAAGAATGGATGTGGAGTACAAAGGTGAGAAAGAGTCAGGAATAGCTCCCTGGTTTGTGCCTGGAAAGTGAATAATTAGAAGAGCCATTTATTGAAGTGGGGAATATTGGGGTCACAAAGTTTTGGGGTATGAAATTAAGATTTTGTTTTACATATTTTAAGGAGTACTAAGAATTTATTCTCCAAGAGGAGTTGCCAAGGAGGCAGACTGGACAGGAGAGTTGAAAGATTAAGGAAGAGATCTGGACTGGAGATATAAATTTGTGAATAATTACATTCTGAAAGTGAAAGTCGCTCAGTCATCTTTGTGATCCCATGAACTATACAGTCCATGAAATTCTCCATGCCAGAATACTCTAGGGGGCAGCCTTTCCCTTCTCCAGGGGATCTTCCCAACCCAGGGATCGAACCCAGGTCTCCTGCATTGCAGGTGGATTCTTTACCAGCTGAGCTACAAGGGAAGCCCAAGAATGCCAGAGTGGGTAGACCATCCCTTCTCCAGGGGATCTTCCCAACCCGGGAATCGAACAGGGGTCTCCTGCATTGCAGGCAGCTTCTTTACCAACTGAGCTATGAGGGAAGCCCCTAGATGGTACTTAAAAGTCTGATGTGACGTGCTGTGATGACATCTAACAGTATATAGGAAAAAACAAAGATATGGAAAAAGAGAACCATTGGATACACTGGCATGTAGACGCCTGGAAGATGAGGATATGTGACAAAAGAGACTGAAAAAGAGTGGATAATCAAGGGAGAAGAATGTTGATCCCTGACAGTCAAGTGAAGAAAGTGATTCAAGGAGGGAGTGATGAAATGAATCACCTACTCCTAGGAGCAGTGTGAGATGAAGACTGAGAATTAACTACAGAATTCGACAGTGCATAGTTTACTGACAGATTACAGTCGAGTGGTTGGCAGAAAACCTGATTGGAATGGATCAGTGAGGATGGTCCAAATACAATCCTTTATGTTTCTTTACACCACCAACCAAAAAGTATAACGCACGCATGCACACAATTGCAGGCACACTCAATCCCCCCCACCCGCCGTGTCTCTCATAGTCTTGCTTTCAGGTTCATTTCCTCTGAGTTAAACCATAACTCAGCTTCTAGGGTTTTTAACTTCTTTGTACTATATTTCATATCAGTGTACAACTTTATAGAGCTACATTTTTTTTTCACAATTTGGACTAAGTTCTTAATAAAGGGTATCAGAAATAAGAGTCTTGAGCTTACTAGAAAATACAGTTGCTATGGAAGATAATGTTCCCACTTAAATAACTGCTCCATTCAGTGTGGCAGGAGGATGACCTCAAAGACCTTAGTGTCATTACTCTGTTGACATGGCTAATAAGGGCAAACACATTTTCTTTGACAGGCAGAAGCCACTGAAAGTCCCTTCTCTGGCCACTAATTAGAGAGGCAAGTTGTGCATGCTGAGGTAAGCCTGGACCTGCCTAAACACAGAAGGAATCTATTCTTTGGTCTGTGTCTAACAATAGTGAAGAAATTAGAGGAGGACACTTGAGCAGACTCCTATTATTACCAAGTGAATTATTTAATGCACTGTCCTTTATTCAGGGTTTCTGAGCTTACCAAAGTGTATACACATCACCTTTCAGCCTTGAGGACAAAGGAATAAAGCAAACTCATCACTTTACCAGAAGGGATAAGTACTGTTTCAATTAATGTACTAATCTCTAATGAAGACAGCAGTCATTAGTTAAATAAGCAAACCATTAGGATAGGAGCAGAAATGTCAGTCCAATCACAGATCTACTGATGGTTGCTAGATATCATCTACAACTTACAAATCCTGAAAACAGTATAGTAAAATGTGGTCTAAGACTGAAAGCTCTATTGCTGTTAAATAAATTGATTACATCTATATTAAAAGGAAGCCACCAGCTTCCCTGGTGGCTCAGTGGTAGAGAATCTGTCTGCCAATGCAGGAGTCTCCTGGAACTTGAATAGAATTTGTATCCTTCTGCTGTGTGAAATTGCTTAAATCTTAATTATGTCAAATTGGTTCATAATGCTTTTCAGGTCTACTATATTCTTCTACTTCTCTGTATATTTATTCAATTAATTTCTGAGAGTTTTACACTGAAACTCCAACCAAAAATCTTTATTTATCTACTTAAAATGAACAATTGTAATATACAGTGGAACTATACATAATTTTGTTCTGTATTTTCCAAGTCTATAAATGTGTTATCATATTTTTATAATTTAAAAAATAAAAAAGAAAAGCAAAAAAACACAAAAGGAATAAACCAGTCTATCAGCATGGCAGGCGGATTCATTTTGATATTTGGCAAAACTAATACAATTATGTAAAGTTTAAAAATAAAATAAAATTTAAAAAAATAGATATGTTGAAGGTAGATGGGCAATGTTCAAAAGTAATAATCCTTATGTACATTTTAAAAGTAACTCACAAAATAACACTATACATTGGGTATGGATATGGAGAAGTAGAAGTGTTAGTTGCTCAGTCATGTCTAACTCTTTGCAACACCATGGACTGTAGCCCACCAGGCTCCTCTCTCCATGGAATTCTCCAGGCAAGAAGACTGGAGTGGGTTACCATTCCCTTCTCCAGGAGATCTTCCCAACCCAGGGATCAAACCCAGGTCTCCCACATTGCAGGCGGATTCTTTACTGTCTGAGCCAGCAGGGAAGCCTACTGGATATGGAGAGATAGATGAATATATAGATACAAAGTAGAGTTTTTACACAGGTTTATAATGACATGCACCAAACTATTAATGGTGGCTGCCTTTGAAAATGTTGGGAAGAAAATGGGACATAAAATGATAGTTAAATGGGATATTAACAGTTAATTCTGGGTGATGGGAATAGGAGTGTTTGTTATGTTCTCTTTTATGCTTATTTTTTTAAATAAAAAACATTTTTAAATAAATGATAACCTATCATGAAGTTCTCTGGGTTGGACATGTGGAGACCTGCAGCCCACAATGGAGAGAAAATCCATGATGGCTACCATACCATCAATCACATGGATTTTCCTGTAGATTGTCCTTAGCTCTCTCCACGTCTCAACCACTGCCCTACAATCTAGCTATCATTTCACAGTTTCACTCATCCTGGGATGGTGTGATCAGGGAGTTTATGCAGAGCAATAGTTTCACTGTAAAGAACTATTGGTGGCCCACAAAGCTTACAGCTCTCAGCCCAGTTTGTCTTTCAGGAGCAGCTTCTGCAACAATCATTCAATAACCCATTAGAAACCATCCAGCCACACTTCCAAGTATCAGGGAATGGACTACTCTGAGCATCACTAGACAAAGAATGCAGGGAAGTCAAGAAAACTTGAGGAGTGAAAAACTTTCATGGAAGGCAGAAGCAGTCATTAATAGAAACTAAGTAGCGTAGAAGTAGCAAAGCCTGTTGATAAATCAGATTCAGGAAGAATGGCAAAGTATCAATTATGTTAAAATCCAAATTATCTTTTAGTGAGTGCAATTTGGCATCCAGATGGATCATACTAAACAATGCAATTCTATTTAATTATTTAAATATCATTTTGAGAATCACTTAACTTGGCAAGTAGAACTGTTTAAAATCTAATGTTGTATAGGAACCACATTACAGTTTTGCTTCATAGAAGAAGACTTATCTGTAGTCTTTGCATCATTTGTAGTAAACAATTCTACGACTTTAATGGGCTGTATGCTCCAGCAAGAAGTACAGGAACTGACATTCAGAGTTCTTTGTATGTACCATGGCCCAGGCCGGTATCTTTAAGTATATTACAGTAGAACATCAGTATCATGTAGAGATTATTCTAGAGAGCTCAACATTCAGAAAACGAAGATCATGGTGTCTGGTCCCATCACTTCATGGGAAATAGATGGGGAAACAGTGGAAACAGTGTCAGACTTTATTTTTTGGGCTCCAAAATCACTGCAGATGGTGACTGCAGCCATGAAATTAAAAGACACTTACTCCTTGGAAGAAAATTTATGACCAACCTAGATAGCATATTGAAAAGCAGAGACATTACTTTGCCAACAAAGGTCCGTCTAGTCAAGGCTATGGTTTTTCCAGTGGTCATGTATGGATGTGGGAGTTGGACTGTGAAGAAAGCTGAGCGCCAAAGAATTGATGCTTTTGAACTGTGGTGTTGGAGAAGACTCCTGAGAGTCCCTTGGACTGCAAGGAGATCCAACCAGTCCGTTCTAAAGGAGATCAACCCTGGGTGTTCTTTGGAGGGAATGATGCTAAAGCTGAAACTCCAGTACTTTGGCCACCTCATGCGAAGAGTTGACTCATTGGAAAAGACTCTGATGCTGGGAGGGATTGGGGGTAGGAGGAGAAGGGGACGACAGAAGATGAGATGGCTGGATGGTATCACCGACTCGATGGACGTGAGTTTGAGTGAACTCCAGGAGTTGGTGATGGACAGGGAGGCCTGGCGTGCTGTGATTCATGGGGTCGCAAAGAGTCGGACATAACTGAGTGACTGAACTGAACTGAAAGGATTCTAGAGGTGAGAAAACTAGGCTTTGACTCTTAAAGTAACAATCTCAGATGGTTGGAAAGTGGGAGATCCAGATTTCAAACCTAGGTTGCTCAACTTCAAAGTTTTAGTACTAGACAGCTCATTTGAAATACAGTTTTAAAAAGTAATATAGACTATACTAGGACGCATCATATGTAGCCATCACAGTAAATGGAAATGGAAATTCTGTGATATATATGAAAGCCTTTTATGAGAGAGCTTGTAAAAAAAGCATCAATTCTTTGACCTATGAACCCCTACAAATACACTGTGGACTGTGGAAATCTCCCTAATTGAGATTTAGTAATCCATAATCACATTTTAATGAGCACATGAATCTCTGGGGATCTTATTAAAAGGCAGATTCAGATTCAGCTGGTTTAAGGTGGAGGTGAGACTGCAGATCTAACAAGTTCCCCACAATAATGATCTTGCTGGTCCATGGACCACAGTTTAAGTAACAAGGAGTTGTAGAATATTTAACTCTTTTCAAGTGAAGATGGTCTTCAGGGACAATCGTCTGCTGGTGGCAATCAAATTGTTTTGAATGACAAGATCTCATTTTAAAAATTATTTAATTTTCTTAAAGACCTTGGATTTATATCCTGCAGAACATACCCTATGGAATGATTTCCTACTAAAAAGAATTCCTCTAAACTCCCCAAATTACAGACCTATCATGTCACCAAATGTATACCCAAAATCTGGGGTCCATTTTTCCCTCAATACATTGCACACATTGATTTCTCATTTAACTATGCAGCATAACCAGTAAACTAGCTTCAGGATGAACTTTTTACCATGGAGCTTTGATTTATGTTGCTTCACTTAACAGAGGAACTGATTAAAAACAGCAGCAAGTATTAGACATTCTAAACATTTTTAAAATAAAAATCTGTCTCTCAATAAAGTGACCCAAGACACTTAAGGATCTTGTGACTTTTTTTTTTTTTACAATATCACCTTTAAAATTACAACAAAGTTTAAGTATTTCAAACCACTATTTCAAATAGCATGGGGAAAAAAAGACTATGTTCCAGCCACTTCCTTTTTAATTTATACCTGAACAATTTTATGCAAGTCTTTAGATACATGCTCCCTGCAATTAAAAAAAACAAAGAATGGGTTGTTATTCTTATCCATTCAGAGAACATCAGATCAGATCAGATCAGTCTCTCAGTCGTGTCCGACTCTTTGCGACCCCATGAATCGCAGCACGCCAGGCCTCCCTGTCCATCACCAACTCCCAGAGTTCACTGAGACTCACATCCATCGAGTCAGTGATGCCATCCAGCCATCTCATCCTCTGTCATCCCCTTCTCCTCCTGCCCCCAATCCCTCCCAGCATCAGAGTTGTTTCCAATGAGTCAACTCTTCGCATGAGGTGGCCAAAGTAATTCTACTGTAATGTTCTAAAGAAGGTAAAAATATCAGTTAATTATAATCAGGTAGAAGCATTAATCTTGATTATAATTAAACCAAAATCATAATTTGGGGGCTTCCCTAGTAGCTCAGTTGGTAAAGGATCTGCCTGCAATGCAGGAGATCCTGATTCGATTCCTGGGTCAAGAAGATCTGCTGGAGACAGGATAGGCTACCCACTCCAGTATTCTTGGGCTTCCCTGGTGGCTCAGCTGGTAAAGAATCCACCTGCAATTCAAGAGACCTGGGTTCAATCCCTGGGTTGGAAAGATCTCCTGGAGAAGGGAATGGTAACCCACTCCAGTATTCTTGCCTGGATAAGTCCATGGACAGAAGAATCTGGTGGGCTATAGTCCATGGGGTTGCAAAGAGCTAGACATGACTGAACAACTTTCATTTTCATAATTTTTGGCCAATATGTCTCTGCCACAAGATGAATCATGATGAACAATTCTGCTGCTTGGGTTTACTCATTTGATTAATCGGAGTGTATTCTGTGGCTAATGTAATCCTGACAGATCTATCAGAATGCCTCTCTTATCAAAATTTAAACTTCCACATTTTGGAACTGAAGAACTGTGCCCTCAAAATCTTCCAAGAATAGCAAATATTGTGTTTGCCTAAAAAATAATCCACTCCCTCTTCTTTTGTTAACTATTCAGTTCTCTTTAGATACCTATATCCGTACATAATCACACCCTTCTGCCTCATGAAGCCAATGTGCTTTTGAAGGAAGGCAACCCCACCCCTACCCAGTCAACCCTAAACCAAGCAGAGTGCCCCTTTCTCTGGGCAGAGTAATTAGTTCAGAGATGGACTCCTGATCCAGTTGGAGTCAATAAAATATAAGAATGGGTTCATTGTCACAACCCAGGAAAGAAGCTTCCTGACTCCTCAGAAGGAAGATGAAGGAACCCTCTCCCTTTTCATAGCAAGCATCAGTGAAGCCACCTTTAACCACAAGGGGGAGCCAACCCTTACGATGTCGCTGACATAATAGTGGAGCCAAAGTAGGAACTGTGTAGGTTGTTTCAAAGGAACTACCCTTAATACACGCTTTCCATCTCTGATTCAACCAATATTCCTCTAATTGATCTATGAAGACATTTTGAAACCCCTTCAGATGCCTTGCTTTAGTTCAAAAGTACACTCTGCCACATTTTCCCTGGTACTATAGTCCAATATATCTGTCAAAGAAGGAAATGAGGTTACTGTAATGATGAGCCAAACACTTCCTCTTCTTGGAACTCCAGGAAATAAAATAAAGCTCATAATTCAATAGTTTGCAGAATCTCTCTTCCTCTTTTTGAAAACTGGAATGGCAAAAAGATATTTGCCCATATCTGATCTTCCAATGTACCTCATTTGCCAAGATTACTCAACAATCTCATTTACAAGTTCTTTTTTAATATGGTGAAATATAATTTAAAGAAAAGCATGCATTTACAGCAAGAGGGTGCTTCTTTTAACAATCTTTTTGCTCATGGTGGCTCTCTCTTCCCCTTTGACTACAAGTCTAAGGAAGGACTATTATTGTTTTATTCACTGTGTTAAATTTAATAGAAGTTTCTTTATCCAAAAAAAGAAGTCCAGAGATAGCTAGCCCATAGTAGATACAGTGGCTTCACTGTCACCAAGAACTCAAGTGTCTTTTCTCTTACATTTCGGGAACCTTCAGCATGTACTTATGGTCCATGCTAGTTAAAAGCATCGATCTCCTTGTCCACATTCCAAACAGCACAGAGAAGAAAGTGGTGGACAGAAGAATGTGCCATTTCTTTTAAAGAACTGCATTGATGAAGTTATGCTAGATTATGCTGTGACAACAAACTCCAAATTCTGAGATGCTTACAACATTTACTTTTCTCTCTCCCTCCACTCCACATATTGATCATCTCTCACCACTTAAAACTGACCTCTATGTGGGTGTGTGCCTTCTCTAATCTGACTCAATTTCCCACCCCTCCTGACTCCCTAACATCTTGCTCTGTCCCCTCTGCAACTTGAAATCCCCTGAGCTGTGACCTTGCCTCTGGAAAGCTGCCTTCACCTTCATGCTCCAGCTGGAGCTCTCAGAGACCACTTCAAGAGTAGCGCTTTTAGGTAGAGGTTGTTTTTATTCTCATACCCAATATTCAACAAAGTTTGAAATGGGCAGGGATTCCCCCTTGCTCCTTATTTTTATTTCTAAACTATTGTTTCCCCCAATGTCTGAAATCCTTCAGTTACAAGGAAACATGGGTTATCACATTGTTGTTGTTTGTTGTTTAGTCACTTGGTCATGTCCAACTCTTTGTAACACCATGGACTGTAGCCTGCCAGGCTTCTCTGTCCATGGGATTTCTCAGGCAAGAATACTGGAGTGGGTTGCCATTTCCTTCTCAAGGGGATCTTCCTGACCCAGGGATGGAAGCCATGTCTCCTACATTGGCAGGTAGATTCTTTACCACTGAGCCACCTGCCCTTGCTGCAATAATCTACCTTCTACTGGCTCCCATATTAATGTTCTAGACCTTGTCATTACCAACAAATATACTGCCTCCAAATTTTCCATTTAGGTCATCATCACCTATTCTTCTTGCATCCCTCCAACAGTTTTGATCCACTAATTCTTCAACCACTTTGGGACTTCCATTGACTCCCCCTACCACATTTCATTGTTGTACATTCTTATTTGCCTCTTCAGCCTGGTTAGATTTCACAATCCATTATTATAATGTTTTCCTTGCATATGCCTGCTACACACCCAGCAGGATCCCAATTCGATCAAACGCCTGCCTCCAAGCCACTGAACACTGCAGGAGAAAGCTCACAGTCACTCGGATGGCTCATCATTCAATGTCTGTGCAAACTTCAAGTGGGGCCTCAGCACTGCCAGAAAGTCTTAGTCAACATTTCGGACATAATTTGCTTTCCCACTCCTCCTTAGGAGGCCCATTGCACAATTTCTCTTTTCTCTGCACATCTCCAACAGATCCTCCCTAGTCATGTTCAGCTGGCTTTTTTCCTTTTTTGCTAAGAAAACAGAAACAAACTAAGAGGTTAACTGCTGTGACAACCTACCCCAGAATTGCACTGAAAAGACCATGAGAGCCGTGGATTCTGACAGAAGATTAGGAAAAGTCTAGTAAATAAGACAACATCAGCAACAGACTTTATCTTCTTTATATTTGCTTGAAAAGCTAGCTCTGGATTTTGTGTGGGACCCACCAGCCGGAGGACCCTGGGCATATGGAGATGAAGACTCCCCCGAAGTCATGGAATCCAGTCCAGTCTTGGAAACCCCGCTCCAGTCTTGGTTCCACCCACTTTACAGCTGCACAAAACTTCCTGCACAAACAGGAAGGATTGCCAACTCAGTTAAAGACATGAAACTGCAGAGAGCTCATTTTCCTTATAAAATGGCACTATCAGCTTCTATGCTAAATTTCCTTTAATGCATGCAAATGAATGGGGAAGTGGGAGTGGTTGAACTTTCCTGTAAATCTATCTGAACTCCTTTGGGGAAAGATGTAAATAAGCAGAGCTACACGTTCATTGTGAAGACACAGACATGGTATTATTAGTAATAATTTAATTATATTAGCTAATTGTTATTACATTTTTATGCATTCACATGAAGGCAAATTTTGTCTTCCTGTTATCTTGTCATTAAAACAAAAAAATAATGCTATCCTAGATGAGAAGAATCATGACTACGCCTGTCAAAATAGATTTTTATCTTGAGCCTCAGACAGCCTCTATAGCATGTTTTTGCCAGGAGTATTCATTTGTTCTTCTTTTTCTTCTTTTCTGTTTCAGAGAAGACAGAAAGCAGATTTTACTCTTTACTATTGAGCCTCCCTCTCTAGTGATGCTCGGGGCAAAAACCCTTCAAAATTAGGTAACAGTCAGTGCCAATTCCTTTGGTAACCATTGTAATAACATTAACATGATGAACTAATGAGATATTAATGCAGTTGTAATAGACATTTCCATAGGAGTTCCACTGTAATTGAGTAGGTTAATAATCTGCCTTTATCTGTACTTGGCAAGTGTAATGTATGATGAATAGGGAAAGGTAGAATTTTGAATACTTTCAGCTTGTGTTTACTCTTTCAAAACAGAAAGGAAACACCTGTTTTTAAAAGCAGGTGCACCAGAGAACATTGGCGAAAACTGAGCCCAGAGTGTCATCATAACCCTTATTCCTCAAGTCATTTTGTATGTTTAACTTTCTAAATAGCAATAGATGTGGCAAGTGGACATTTAAGATCTTTATTTGTATTAGATACACATGTGATAGTTCATCCATTTATGTGACTTTTAGTCTATCAATACTTAGCAATTATAATTATGGATGGCAGAGCCTTGGGAATTCAACAATGGTTCAATCAGCGTTCCTCTTAGAGGAAAGAAACACCATATATCCATCCCCCCACACACAGACACCCACAGTCACATAGATAGCACACATCTACATGCACATACATAAACATCTACACACAGACACAAAGGCATACACACAAAACACACACATGTACACTCATACACAGAAGAGCTTCTATTGTTTGAGACAAAGAAATAATGTCAAGAACCTATAAAGAAATAAAAAGGAATGAGGGATGGAAAAGCAAAAGCAAAATTGAAAAGCCAAGATATTCAGAGTGTTTCAATTGGATTCAAAAGGATACCTGCAAATAACCCAGGTTTGAACTCTGCTGAAAGAGATAGGAGCAGAAAGAGCAAGGCCTTTGTATGATTATTTATTCCAGCAAACAACAGCACACAGCAACTCAGAGCCTTTCTATTCCCTGAGCTAATATTTGGAAGACATTGTATCTCCAGGGCAAATTTTAAGTGTGCCTCTTCTCTCTAAAGTAAAGAGGAAAGGGGAAAAAATCAGGGGTTTCCGTCATCCAAAGATAAAAAGAAAATACTGATGATATTCAACATTGAACATTGTATGAGGAAGATAAAAAATTAAGAGGAAAGTATGATGATAAGCTTTGCATGGCAAATACAAATGAAGGCTATGTAAATCCATGTGATTTTTTTTTTTTTTTTTTTGAGGCAGACTGTTGTTAAATTAACTGGCAGCATTTCGAAATCCCTTAGCAATGAATGTTGCTGCCAGTTCTATACAGATCAAACCCCCTCTATGTGAGATCTGCTTTCCTGGACTGTTCAAGTGGTCTCAGTTCCACCCAGCCTTAATCCAAAGAGGTAGCCTACAGATTGGCCAGTGTCCTCCCATCTTCCCCAATTCCCTTTCCAGCTGATAATTACAATAGACCCGTTGCTCTGCTTCCCTTGGAAGAACGGACTTCCTTAGTGTGACTCAGCATCTTGTATCGACCTGGAGCACATCTCCAGGGCTTTTGCTTTGCTCCCCATCACAGCCAACCTGCTATTTAATTAGTAGAGGGGATTGTTCAGAATTTCACAACTTAGCAAACTTTTGGACCCACCTGTAAATTTGACAACAGTAAGGCTTTTCAACACTAAGACTTTGGGAGAAATAAGCAGGCAGACCAGGTAGGAGACAGACCATCATCATGGAATTTAGAACACCCAGTTTTCAAATTCTGGTTTCTCCTATTTCATGCCTTATGTTACTTCACCTCTAGAGCATTTCAGCTTCCTCATATATGAAAGTATCTCATTAGTCACCTCAGGCTGCTGTAACAGAATACAGACTGGGTAGGATAAACAAAAAAAAATTATTTTCTCACAGTTCTGTTGGCCAGAAGTCCACAATCAAGATGCTGGCAGGTTTGATTTTGTTGAGCCCTCACTTCCTGACTTGGAGATGGTTGCTTTATTGATATTGTCTTCATGTGGCCTTTCCTCTGTGTGAACTTTAGAGAGTTCTCCTGTGTCTTCTCTTCTTATAAGGACACGAGCCTCATCATTATAAGCTCTACCCTTAGGACCTCACTTAACCTTAATTACCTTCTTAAAGGCCCTGTCTCTACAAGGTCACATTGAGGTTTAGCGATTCAACACATCAACAAATCCAGTCCCCTGGAACCCCTCCCTTGAAAAATTTCAAGGCTTTGCAGAGTTTTCATACTCCATGATGGAAGTTCCTGCACTGAAATGTACAAAGAAGGTGACAGGAGAAAAAGAAGGCAAATCAAGGCAGCATTATTTCAGGAATATCTCTGTGAAAAAGAAAACTGAGCTTTTATATTTTCTCAGGCCCTTATTTGCAAAGATTCTATATTTATAAGAGATAATCAAATAATGTATAATTTTATTCTTCTCTTGTATTAGGAAACATTGGAATAACCATTGTCCATATGACCAGAATATGCAGAATTCTAATTTCTGTCCCTGCCATTGACTGATATGGTCATTTTAAATATTAAAATTTCCCTCTATTTTTAGAGGAAATCAAATATTGCATAATAAACTACAGTCCAAACAAAACTATGTTATGCTTCTCAGCAATTATAAATAACCAGATCAACCCTAATCAAATTGGAGGAACATTTAGAGTCTACTGAATCCATTAGCTGTGGTGTAAGATAAACAGAATAAATAGAATATTCCTAATGAAAGACACAGACCATTGCTAGCTCTGCCCATAGCGTCTCTGGAATGGACACAGTGGTGTGCAACACCCTGGGATCAGGTCACTGGACCCAGGGTGGACACTGAACCCAACATTGCCTAAACCTGTATTAGTTAAGGAAAGGCCATGGTTTCCATGCCTTCCCAGCAACAGGGCCCTTAAAGCCCATCTTTTAGCTCTATTTCCTAATAAACCTCCTGAAACCTTATAAGAAACCGTTCTCCTTTCATGGGCTGTCTTGGGTGAGCTTCTCTTCTGCAATCAAGGGAACCATCACTACTGATTTTGGATCTAAGATTCCAGCTTTTCTATGCCTTTCAATGCCCCTAAATCTAGAAAACCCTCCAAAGCCTGAATGTCTCTTCATCTAACAGCTCCTAAAGGACTTTTTGTTGGTATTTTGCTTATTAGATGTTATGTGTCCTTATTCTATTACTGTTACTCCATATTCAACGTGTGTGGAGATATGAGTCAGTTGGTATTGAATCACCATACTAGGATATCACCATTTACAAAGAATTTGTCTTGGGAACTAAAGACAAATTCATCTATAAATATTAAAACATATCTTGAGCAAAAAAAAAAAAAAAAAAGGCAAAACAAAAGCAACAAAACATTGGTTAATGTTTCTCAGCAGGAAAAAAAAATCAATAGATGAGTTTTAAATTCCCAGAGCTAGGACTCAAGAGCCCTAGACACTGATGTCAAAATCTCCCAATAACTAGTTCTATAACCTTGGGCACTTGTCCACCATAACTTTTTTGTTTCATTTGTTTTAGTTTTTATTGAAGTATGCTGCTAAGTCACTTCAGTCATGTCCAACTCTGTGTGACCCCAGAGACGGCAGCCCACCAGGCTCCCCCATCCCTGGGATTCTCCAGGCAAGAACACTGGAGTGGCTTGCCATTTCCTTCTCCAATGCATGAAAGTGAAAAGTGAAAGTGAAGTTGCTCAGTCTTGTCCGACTCTTAGCGACCCCATGGACTGCAGCCTACCAGGCTCCTCCATCCATGGGATTTTCCAGGCAAGAGTATTGGAGTGGGGTGCCATCGCCTTCTCCATTATTGAAGTATAGCTGCTGTATAATATTATGTAAATTGCAGGTGTACAATATAGTGATTTATAATTTTTAAAAGTTATACTCCATTGAGAGTTATTATAAAATATTAGCTATATTCCCTGTTGTACAATGTATCCCTGTGGCTTATTTCATACCCAATAGTTTATACCTCTTACTCCCTCATCTCTATATTGCCTCTCCTCTCTTCTTTCTCCTCCACTGGTAACCACTAGTTTATTCCCTATATTTGGGCTGCTTCCTTTTTATTATATTCACTAGTGTGTTGTTATTTTTAGATTCCACATATAAAGTGATATCATACAGTATTTATCCATGAGAACTTGAAGTTTTCTTATCGTTTTAAAGATGACAACAACACTTTCGCAAGCTGACAGAGTTGTTACTGGGAGTCAATAAGGCAACATACGCACAGAGGTGATGGAATAGCTAGAATGCTACATCAACAGTAGGTTTTAAAAAACAATACATACTATTAAAAATATTATCTATCAATATATTATTAAATAGTATGTTGTAAAATTTTGCCTTGATAATTTCAAAGTAATCATTATATTTCTATTTTGAAATGGAAGAATATGATATTCAAAATATCTAACAAGTAAATGTCCTTTTATCTAACAAATCTCCACTATGATGTCCAAAATCTACTTAGGAGAACCAGCTCATGAAGTCTTCCTGCAGTTCCTGACCTTGGCCTGACTTGGACATGAGTTGGGCATGCCCTGGACATCATAGCTGACATCAACTTTCCGTCCTCATCTGCACCCTACTTCCACTCTCCCTATTTCTAACTTAAGCATCATAAAGATATCAAATAAATCCATCTCACTTTGCATTATATGCTTAGTGCTCAAAACATACTAGGTGTTCACTAAACACTGTTGAACAGTTTTCAAATAAATGAATAAAATTTCTTCAAAACCTATCCCTTCTTATGCACAAACTATACTATGATAATCCAAATTCTCTCTTCCCTTCACTTATACTCAGAAATTCTCAAAACACTTTCACTCTTCCAACTTGATTTGTTATTGAATTCAGGAAATTTGTCTTTCCCTTTTTGTATTCTCTCCATTGCCTTCAATGAGGTAGATGCTCAATAAATGTTGGTTGACTGGTTGAATGATAACTTGAAAATTGAGTGAAACAAACTGACAATTTAATTTTTTTTTAAATCAAATCAGTTTTGTCATGAGTTGACTGATCCTAATATTCTAATACCCAAACGAACTTTCCTCTTTTTTAAGGAGTGGTGATTTGAACCAATATGTTCATATAAGACATTGGAGAGTTAAAAGATTTTATATTCTTTATTATTGATACATTGTACTATTTTATTACTTCCTCGGTATCTTCAGAGCCCACTTTGTTTTCATGGGGAAAGGATTGCAGAAGAATATGTAGGAGACATCTTGGGGAAATGAGGAAGGAATTAACTTTGAAGTTTCCTAGTTTGAAAGATTAAAAAGCACTCCAAAACAAGTCAGCATTCTTGAGGCCGGAAAATGACAATGCCTAAAAAAGTCTTTCAGCCTATATGTGCTCTCTCCTCTGTCCCCAATCCCTAGTGCCGGGTAACTCACAGATATAATTTATGATGGATTCACAAACAAAATGGTCAATGGTTCAGAACAAACCAAACATGAGCAGACACATTTCTAAACCCAACCGTCATGCTGCTTACACAATCTGTTGATCCATTGAACAAATATATGTTGAAAGATTAAGCGGGAGTTGACTGTCATTCAGGAAGATAAATGTAGAGTAGACTCATTTTCCGCCTGACTTAATGCTTAAGGATTTGTATTAGAAAGATGTTGGGGAGGGGATTTCTGTGGGGGATGGGAGGAAGGGAAATTCCAGTCACCCAGATCTTTAGAATGAGATTATCTCACCAAGGACCTCACACAGAGGCCTTTACCAGCCACTTCTTACATCTTGGGCCTTCTTTTCCCTTCAGTCTTTTATTGTTAAAAAAAAAAAAAAAATCCAAGGGAATAAATGAGTGCTGTTGGCTGGGCTATTCAGGTCTCATTGATGGAACGATAGGAGACAGAATGTTTTATACAGTACAGTTTAAGATTTGAAAGGGGAAAAAAGAGTCAGCCGGTCATAAAGGCACATTGTTATCCAGCTGTCTCATAAAAGGGTTGTGAGCCATTAAGCTATAGAGAGAACTCAATGCTTGAAGCTAGAAACTCAGTGTTCCCGCTGGTGAGGCCAGTGCCATCCCCAGGCAGAGAGCAGGGCCAGACTTGATTCAGCTCGTTCTTGCTGACACCTTCCTCAATGGAGGTATGAGGCCAGGCTTCTGGAATTGCATTTGTCTAGCTTGGCTAGGCTGAAAAAGACAGCCCTTCAAGGCTGTTGATCCTGTTATCAGTGTTTGAGCTTCACAAGAGAGCTTTGATAGATGGAAAGTAAAAGAGAGGGGAGGAAAGAGGGAGGGATGAAGGAAGAAGGGAAGGAAAGAAGGGAGGCAGGGAGAAAAGTAAAGAACAAGAGAGAAAAGCACAACCATTTGTACAATATAATTGATTTGTAAACCTGGGCCATAGCTACAATACAACAATGCAGTCATGCTGCTTCCTTGTATAGGAAGCTGTGAACAGTGTTCAGAGACATCCAACAACTCTGGCCTGGTTGGGAATGCATTCAAAAAGAAAACCACTGAGCACTGCAAAAAGAGATGGATCTTGACCTACCAAAGTACATGTGCCAATAAATGCACTGGGAAGCTATTCACTTCAATTCAACATTTATTGAATGCCCATATGGGTCATGACACACGAGTAGGAACCATGCAAACTTTCAAAAGACCTGGATCTTGCCCTTGCAAAATTTTAGGCAGGTGCCAGACTTCAGCAGTGCTATGAAGAAGAAAGAGGAGATTGAGCATGGAAAATTTCACATATACATTGTGGACACAAAGGCCACAAAAGAAATAGTACTCAAAATAGACTAAGAACATATTTATTTGCCAAGCAAAGCTGTATGTTTGGAAACCAAGAGATGATGGGTAAAAATGACTGATGAAAGGCCTTGAAGTTATTTTTAGCCAGTCATAAGCCCTTGCTTTTAATTTTTAAGTGCATCCAACACAAGATGAAGAAATGCTAAAATAAAAATGCATGCACATAATTCTCTAAGTCAAATTTCTCTGGGTTCTTGTTCTTTTGAACTTTTAATTGTGTTTCTTCTCATCAGATTTCCCACCCTGAGTCATCCTAGGCCTCCAAGTTGAAGAGGATAATGACCAAAATATTCTAGCCCACTATTTCAGTTTCTTGTTGTTTTTGTCGTTTTATTTCACTGGGAAATTTTGCTGGGACTTAAAATGGGGCCACACAGCAGGTGGGCCTGGACCATTTCTTCAACATAATACTCCTCTTTTCTCTTTGGTGACACAGTTATTAAATGTATCTTTCATGAGCACCTCCTTTTCAGATAAAACCCACCATCTCATAGCATAGTCTGAATCAACAAGTTTTAACTTTTGAACCAGTGAGTCTGCAGTCTGTTTCATTCCATTTGTTTATTTTAACCAAATATCATTAACTTTGAACTGCTTAATCTTAAGCATCTCATCTCTCCTCTACTTGGATGGCTAGAACTTGGCAAGTCAAACGTTAACTGTAAGAATAGAAAACAAGAAACACTAAACTAGTGAATTCACTGGAAGTAGTTTGCAGTCTAAAGAAAACAGGACCATCTGGGTTAAGTTATAGACTGAGCTTTCTGTTTGGTTTGGCTTAGTGTGGGAAAGTTTCCCTCCTATCACTCTTTTACACTTTTGCCGAGCAACACAGAGTCAGATATTATTCTATGAGTGGCTTTAGGTTTTCTGCAAGGCTACCCCATTGGACAAACAAGTCTATGTGAATCTTGCACAGGATGGAAATTGGAAAGCATTCTCCTGGATGTTCATACAGCCTCCTGAAGTTATTTCTCTTCCTCCCTGGAGTGCACAGGGAACACACTGTAAGATCCACTCTCACCAGATCCAATCACAGGTGAGTAATATTGTCTTAAAACACCTCCATAGGAGAGTATGAGCCAGCTGATAGCAAAGCAGAATCTGAGAGGGTCTTTTTGCCCAACATGGGCAGCGAGACTAGAATAGGCCCTCCTGACTAATTCGCAGTTGTCCCAGGGAAAGGAACAGGATGAGTATAGGCCCATCCCTACTTTGGCAAGAGGTTGCACTGGCCTGGATAGCCCTCATAAAGACATACAGAAGGACTAAATGGTCACTGGAGGATTTTAAGGATCCAAAATTTAATGATTCTGCCACAATATTATATTCTGGGTTGAAAAAAGAACCCTATTTTTAGCCCTTAAACCTAGGAGAAATTCTTTCAGAATAGCAAAATTAATGGTAGCTAAAGCTAATGGAGTGTTCTAAAAAGTATTTTACTCTTTCTCAATGAAGTTCCACGTGTATGATGACATTTTCAGAAGGAGCTAAAAGCTATTTTCCCCAAGTTTAAAGCACAGTTAGAAAATCTGCTCCAAATACAATGATCTGCTGGCTTTGAAATACTGTTCTGGAGTCAAGCCCCATGACGCTGGAGAAGACCTGAATCAGCAGAAGGCGGGAGGGGGCACGAAGACGGTATTTATTATGTCTCGCGACGACTCTATAGGTCACTGCTGATTTCTGTTTACACTGCGCTGACCTTTCACACTCCAGAGCAATTTGTTCAGCTGTGATCTACAACCAAGAGTACATGCAGTCTGTCATCCACTGGGCCCCACTCTAGCCAACGGGTGTAACCAAGAAAACAGGTGGTACTACATACAAAGAAATGCCCAGCAGCCTACAGTTCCTTGAATTGTCTGTTTTCTCACTTTGCACTTTTGTACTAATAAAAACCACATGTCTGGGGATTCTGGTGTAAAACATGACCTTAATAAACTGGATTTTAACAAAGTGATTATTTCCACTTTACATTATGGAAATTGGAAAATGAGCCTGTGGAAACAATCCTATCTGCAGGTCATTATTTCACCCATCTCAGTTAGGAGTTTCAAATATTGACATGCAATATAATGCTTTTTGTAATGGTTTGTGCCAACTCTTTGCAAAGGATTATCTCAGGCCACCATGCTGTGGTTGGAGAGAAACCATGGGCAGTTCTGTTAGCCTATGAGATTGACATCTGCAGTCTGACTAATGAGGGTCTGTTTCTTGAACTTGGAGCTTGGATTGTTTTATCTACCCTTTCAAGAGCAAAGGACTCCTCCTGTGCTTCCTGGGTGTGAAAGTTTAACTACATTGCCATGGAAAAAATTGTTTGTGATTTTTCTGAGGCTAAAAACACTCATACCTGTGTCATATAAGCAATAATAATATAGTATTTGTTTCCTGGATAAAATTCTAATTCCAGGGGCTGTACTACATTAGTCACTCACTCCTGATTTACTCATGTGGATCTCTTAAGAGGGAATTCCCATATATAGATCACTTTTTATGATAGGCTCCCACAGAAAACTTTCTATCTGCCCTCTCCTGTATCAACTTAGCATCTTATACTTCCCCTTGTCATAGTATTCAACATTGTACAATCATCCACACAGCTGGTTATCTGAGGAAAGGATCCATAGATTCATCTATAGATCTTAGTGCATACATAGAGCACCAGTGCCCAGCACAGTGCTTGACACACAGTAGGTACTCAATAAATGTGGAAGTGGACAGTGATTCTGTTACTTCTTCCTTAGAACCCACTGATATCTTGGACTCTAGGATCCTAGATTCCTTTTAAAAATGAGAGAGAGAAGATGAAGAAGGAGGAGAGAGAAGAGGGGAGGAGGAGGAAAAGGAAGGAATGAGAGAGAAGGAAAGAAAATAAAATCAAAGATAAAAAACAAGGAGCAGAAGAAAAAAAGAAAGGAAAAAATGAAGGAAAACCCATAACTCTGAGTCTAACATAAGGAAGGACAGGCTAATAAAAGAAGTAATGCTGATGAATGTAAAGTGATCAAGTAAGCACTATTTTTCAAAGATGAAACAAAACAGAATTTAGAATTCTATTTCCAGAAACATGGCAGACTAATCCCTTCAGGCATAGCTAAAATGCTGAATAAAATATTTAAAATGTCATTTGAATGCATGGCGTGGCTGGCAGGGAAATATAGGGATGGATCGGAGGCCAGAAATGAAGAATGTGAATCTCAGAACTAAGCAAGCAGTAGAGAAAGCACTTATCTTAGGACTATCTAAAAATCCTCAAGAGGCCCATAGTTCATTTTTTACTTGGCTGCACCCAGTGAAACTTGGGGCTCCAGCAAGCAAGCGGGTCAGATTAAAAAGCTCTGACATAAAGTGCCCTCCTAAACCCAAATATATATAGTCTCAGAGAATAGGGGGAAAAACATTCCTTACCATTTACAGAGGGAGATATTGGGCATATATGCCTCACTGGGCTTTGGCCTTGGATTTGGAAAAAGTCAAAAGAAAATTAAGCCTTGAGAATTTCTAATCCCAAGTCCCATTTGTGTGGGTGGGATGTAAGAATTCCCTCTGACTGTGTGACTCCCAGAAAAATACATACAGAAAAAATATTTCTTTAAATGGTCAAGCCACATCATATCCACATGCTAAGAAGAAAAGAGAAACAAAGCCACCTCCATTTCCCAGAAGCTGTACACACCAATTCTGGCCACAGCTTACTCATATGATGACACCGAGCTGTATATGGTGTCTTTATTCTGGGTTTCAAGTTTCTACTGATGGAGAGAAATGAAAGAATAAATACTGGAGGTAGGGAGCCCTGCCTCTATCTTCAAATATTGAGACAACTCCCAAGAGACAATTAAGGTAATACATGATCCTTGGACTTACTGGTTAGTAATAGATGGAGTTTTTTCAGTCTCACTGTAGAATAAATTGGTTTTGCTTGTCTTCAAATTTTCATTAAAAAAAAGATAACTAGGTAAAAAAATATATTTGAAATTGGAAATCAATTTCTTAAATAATAAAGGGAAGAAGAATCCAAGAGCATGAAATCATATAAACTGCAATTAAAGTTCTTTTTCTCAGGGAGATTGAAGTTCCTAGGATAGACAAAACTGCTCAGAACTGAAGTGGACTTATTTCATACCTATTTGCTTTCATTTTGCTCCTCATAATGCAAATTTCCTCAAAATAGCATAGAAGCAAAGCCCTCCTGGAGAGCTAGAAAAAGGGGAATAGATGGTTTCCTTTTGGTAGAATGTTTTACTTAAGGCTTTTTGTTTGTTTTAGGTTTTTTCATCTTTAAAAGGAGAAGGCAATGGCGACCCACTCCAGTGTTCTTGCCTGGAGAATCCCAGGGATGGAGGAGCCTGGTGGGCTGCCATCTATGGGGTCACACAGAGTCGGACACGACTGAAGCGACTTAGCAGCAGCAGCATCTTTAAAAGGTTTAAAAAGATATATTTTCTATAATAAGATAGCATCTTTTTTAAAAAAAAGCCACAGCTAATGTTTCTAAATGTTCATTGCAGAAGAGAATTGAAAGTTTCCCTTTATAGGATTAGCTTTACATAAAAATTAAATAAAAATCACAGCAACAAATCTGAAAATCCATAATAGAGGCATGTGAAAGGTCCCAGAAATAAGGGAGATATTTTATTTTTTGTATGGTGCTGCCAGCTAATCTACCAAAAATGAAATAAAATTTATTGTTGTGCAAGTATCAAAATGGCAACAACTGGTAAGAATGGCTATTCTGGCTAAAAGAACTAAAGAGAGAACTAAACTATGGACTGGTTTGGGGATGCAAGGAGGACATCCTTACACATTACGCATGTTCACATACCTATACGCATCCAGTTGTGTGTGAGTCACAGTAACCTATGTTAGTACAAAGGTTTTCCAGATGATTCAGCAGTCCTACCCAATATCCTATTTTCAAGATCTCTACTTAGTCCCTGTACATGGACAGCAATAAATTTACTGTAATCTAGTGACCCAAGAGGGGAGGAAAAAACCATAAAGCCTCTGCTAAAAAGTGGTTACTTTCTGAAGAGCAGTTACAGTAGAGATATTTTGCCCTCTAGCATTTTAAATGACTCAGTTTATTTGGTAAGTGTATTCCTTGTAGTAGGAATCTTCTGCCCTCCTGTCATCTTCCTTCCTCTCTATTTCTGAGACTCTCTGGGTCCATGATAGTAAAGGCACCAAAATGTAGAATTTATCCAAAAAGCTTAACTCTCTGAAAGACTGGGATCATGAAAACTATGAAAGATATTTAGCTAAGTCACAATTTGAAATGGGTATATTTTGTAGGATTGTCTTTGATTCAATGTAATATAGATTCACATAAAAAAAAAAAAAGCTTAACCAGATATCCTTTTCTATCTTATCACTATGCCATCTTCAGCATTTTACTTTCATCCTCCTGGCCTCATTATGGCCTCTATACCTCCAGGCATCACATCCACATTCCAGACAAGAAGAAACAAGTGTCAAAGAGGAAAAGAAAATGTCTACATCGGGAAAGCAAAACTTTCCAAGGCATTCCTAACAGAATTTGATTTGTGTCACATTGGCCAGAATTAAAAGAAAAGCTGCAAGACAGGCTACATAATAAGCTGTTTTTACTAGACATGTTGCCACCTCAAACAAATCAGGGTTCTACTAGGAAGGATAAGAAAGAATGGTATAAATATTTAATGCCAAAATTCTAGAATTCAATCCACAGAGAAAGCAATTAAGTGCCTCAAAGGAAAGTATAATATCATATTCACTTTTTACTCTCCAAGTGCTGACACAGCCCATGGTCATCCAGCAACTATTTCTTGAGCTCCTATTGTATGCCAGGTGCTATTTTAGGTGCCTGGGATACACCCAGATACAAATTCTTGTCCCCTTAGATCTTACATTCTAGCAGGCAGAGACAGATAATAAACTATAGTCAAAATAAATAAATAAAAGTCTGCAGTTTGTTCAAGAGTGATAAATTCTACAGAAAAAAAAGAAAAGTATAGCTGAGTAAAGAGAATTAGGAGAGATAGGTGGAGTGGATGAGTTGTAACAAAAATAACACAGGAATTATGTATTAATTTGTTCCTTCCATTCCTCAGACCCTTCGAATTTCTGGAACATACAGTATATTTTATCTTGGAAAAAACCGTCCATTATTTTTTTTCGGCTCCCATCCTTGAAAGTGCTGAATCCAACTGCTGTTATTTACACAAGAAATGTCAATGATTGTGTTATGTAGTATGGTGGGCTAGACATTGCCTCACACAGGGAAAACTGTTTGCAATTTACTTAAAGCGCCTAATTCCATAAGAAAGAAGGAAAATTCTGAGGATGAAAAGAGCAATTACCAAGGACAAAACACTCTTCTGACCTGGTGCCTTTTGAATGTCAGAGCAGGGCCTTTCTGGGGAATGTGGCTCTTCAATAGGCATAATGCAATTGGATTAACTCTCCTCTGCTTTAAATTATGAAAATAAGAACCACACATACACACACACACAAACACACACGGAGTTACATTTCAATGTTAAAAAAAAAATCCAAAATCAACACCTCCCAAGGGGTTGGGGTTTGATTGATTTTACTTAAAGTCTGGGTGGGTTTCTGACCACTAAATATTTGCTTAAATATCCCAGCAATGAAGAGTGATGCTCTCATTAGCAGGGGTTAGAAGCCCATCTGTGTTCTCTGTCAGTTTTTTGTGCGGGATTGTAAACCTGCAAATTGCATGTACAGTTGGGGAGTTGGAAAATTATAATTGCAGCTCTGATATTCATTATTCCATGAACTTGGGTAGAACATTTTTTCCCCCTAGGCTTTGGCCTGTTTGCACATAAATGGTAGTTAACAGTACTCTACCACCATATGCAATTTCAACCCTATTCTATGCTAAGCCAAAACGTCTTGCCTTGTGTACTACTTATTGACAAGAAACGATGTTCTCCCAGATCCAGAAGCTTAGGTTACTACAGAGCCCAAAATGACTGCTGCACAATTGGAAAGCAAGAGGATCTTATTGCTTTAGAATTTACAAACACGGAAATCACAAACAGACCACATCCCCTGTCCCTGAAGAAAACCAAACGTGAATGCCTCTCCAGAACGATGTGAAACACTGAGGTGAATTTCATGACTGTCAAGGGAAATGTGATGACCCAAAGAAACTGGGATAGTTAATCTCAGAAGTGGCTAATTCGGATTTGGGGGAGCTAAGGAGATTTTAAAATATTTTTGTCAGGGAGAAGAAGGTGCTCTTTAATAAAAGGCATACTTCATATTTCTTTAGAATGAAAAAAAGTCACAACACATTGCTAATTTTTTAATGGAAAACATCACAAAGTCACAAAACACGTAAAATACTGACATTTTAACCTATATGCCACACTTCCATAATATTTTTTCCCACATTTTTTGTCTGCACCCTTGACCATCTGTTCACACAACAACAATATTGAGAGGCATTTTCTGAGGCAGATTTACCATGAAAGGAATGAAGCTTTAGCTTTAGGTCCCTCACTCCCATGGGTCCCTTTCAAGGGCCTATACCAATTTTGTGTTCTCCTCAGTTCCCTTCACAAAGCAAAAAAATTACCATGTCTTTGTAACTGTGCATGTTATATTATCCCGTTATTCCTGAGAGGAAAGAACTTCCATTTACTAGGATTTCAGTCAGTTCAGTCGCTCAGTTGTGTCTGACTCTTTGTGACCCCATGGACTGCAGCATGCCAGGCTTCCCTGTCCTTCACCAACTCCCGGAGCTTGCTCAAACTCATGTCCATTGAGTTGGTAATGCTATTCAACCATCTCATCCTCTGTTGTCCCCTTCTTCTCCTGCCTTCAATTTTTCCCAGCATCAGGGTCTTTTCCAATGAGTCAGCTCTTCACATCAGGTGGCCAAAGTATTGGAGTTCAGCTTCAGTATCAGTCCTTCCAATGAATATTCAGGACTGATCTCCTTTAGGATTGACTAGTTTGATCTCCATGCAGTCCAAGGGACTCTTGAGAATCTTCCCCAACACCACAGTTCAAAAGCATCAATTCTTCAATACTCAGCTTTCTTTATAGTCCAACTCTCACATCCATACACGACTACTGGAAAAACCATAGCTTTGACTCTACAGACCTTTGTTGGCAAAGTAATGTCTCTGCTTTTTAATATGGTGCCTAGGTTTGTCATTTTTCCAGTAGTCATGTATGGATGCAAAAGTTGGACAATGAAGACAGCTGAGCACTGAAGAATTGATGCTTTTGAACTGTGGTGTTGGAGAAGACTCTTGAGAGCCCCTTGGACTGCAAGGAGATCCAACCAATCTATCCTTAAGGAGATCAGTCCTGAGTGTTCATTGGAAGGACTGATATTGAAAGTGAAACTCCAATACTTTGGCCACCTGATGCGAAGAGCTGGCTCGTTTGAAAAGACCTTGATCCTGGGAAAGATTGATGGCAGGAGGAGAAGGGGACCACAGAGGTGGTTGGATGGTATCACCGACTCACTGGACATGAGTTTGGGTAAACTCTGGGAGTTGGTGATGGATAAGGAGGCCTGGCATGCTGCAGTCCATGGGGTCACAAAAAGTCAGACATGACTGAGCGATTGAACTGGACTGAACTGAGGTTGGTCATAGCTTTTGTTCCAAGGAGCAAGCATCTTTTAATTTCATGACTGCAGTAACCATCTGCAGTGATTTTGGAGCCCAAGAAAATAAAATCTATCACTGTTTCCATTGTTTCCCCATCTATGTGCCATGAAATGATGGGACCAGATGCCATGATCTTAGTTTTCTGAATGTTGAGTTTTAAGCCAGCTTTTTCACTCTTCTCTTTCACTTTCATCAAGAGGCTCTTTAGTTCCTCTTCGCTTTCTGCCATAAGGGTGGTGTCATCTGCATATCTGAGGTTAATGATATACCTCCCAGCAGTCTTGATTCCAGCTTGTGCTTCATCCAGCTTGGCATTTCACATGATGTACTCTGCATAGAAGTTAAATAAGCAGGGTGACAATATACAGCCTTGATGTATTCCTTTCCCAATTTGGAACCAGTCCATTGTTCTATGTCCAGTTCTAACTGTTGCTTCTTGACCTGCATAAAAATTACTAGACTCTGATGAGAATAAAATTTTCTATTAAGAGCTGATGATGAGACACATTTTCCATACCAATTTCTGACTCCATATGCTTCTGATTTTGTTTTTCCTCCACTTCTCATATTCTTACAGTGCTGGGCTATGAAATGCATTCTTATTGCAAGGTAACTCCTTCAACACACCTTAACAGCACAACACTAAGTAGCCAACTGGCAATAGGAGAGTTCCTGGAAGGCTTCCCACAGCTGAACACCTAGGCTAATTCTCCTTCTAAATAAACACCCACTATACACTTCTGGAAGTGACTGTGAAACAAATAAATATATCTCACTAAATTCTACCCCCAACTCAACTTCCTCTTAGCTGGATCCACAACACTTATGACCTTTCCAATGTGACCCTATGCAAGACAAAGAACAGTGGAAAGAATGTTTGCATGGAAATGGACCATAATCTCAAACAATATGTTTAAAATATTTCATTTTGAAAATTTTATAGCTATGACTTTGCAAGTGAATGGCCCTGAAGTTAAAATGGTAAATCTTCATTGATTGTGAGTCCTAGTGGCTCCACAGATGGTTGTGTTGTGGGGGTGACCGCTCAGAGGAAATAGATGGTTGTACAGTATTCTGAGCTTAGAAACAGCAGTATGGCATTTCCAGCTCCTTTGAAACTGGAGATGTGAATTCTGGTTTGGGTTTCAGAGAACACACATTATTCACTCAGCTATCCATCAAGACACCAAAAAAAAAAAAAAAAAAAAACCTGAATTCTATCATCAAGAGACTCTGCTAAAATTTATGGGTGAAAAATAAGGAAGCCACAGTCCCTGCCCTTACAGGACCCAGAGTCTAGTGGAGAAGACAAAAAATACATAATTTAAGACAAATTGCATTGGAAGGACAAAGGAAACAGAATTTCAAGTTGGAGTCCAAATGTTCAAACCATGGGCTTATGCAACTAAGTAATTGTGTAACCTCTGATTCCCAGTTTTACCATCTATAAAATACAGGTGGCAGTATACACCTCCAAAGACTAATATAAGAGTTAAGGGAGATATAAACTATATAAAATTGCCTAAATATAAGATTTTCTTTAAATATCACTCCCTAAAAGCAAAAACAATCTTATTCTTTTACATATCTACTTTTGTTCTAATGTTCAATAAATCTCTGTTCAAAGTAGTATGATAAATAGCAGGGTTAATAAATAAAAATAGAAGAAGAGATGTGAGGGCTTCCCAGAGAACATCTGATTTTACCCAAGCCTTGCAAGATGGTTTGAACACAGTGAAGAGATACCAAGAATGTATCAGACAAGAGTCTTTCAAAGACAAGAGAAAGAAACCCAACTCTAATGGTCTCAGCAAAAAAAGAGGGGAAAGTTGGCTAATTGAACTGAAAAGTCCAGGGGCAAAATTGGCTCCCCATTGCTGGAATCCTGGTATCCAAACAACATTCCCAGAATCAGTCTCTCTCCACTGCCCGGCCTGCTTTTCTTCTTGTTAGTTTTATTCCCAGGCAAGCTCTTCCCACATCATGGCAAATGGTCACCTTCAGCTTCAGGTCTTGTTGTTGTTTAGTCACTCAGTCACGTCCGACTCTTTGCAACCCCATGGGCTTTACCCTTCCAGGCTCCTCTCTCTGTCCATGGGATTTTTTCAGGCAAAAATACTGGAGTGGGTGTTGCCATTTCCTTCTCCAGGGGATCTTCCCTACCCAGGGATTAAACCCACATCTCCTGCTTGGCAGGCAGATTCTTTACCACTGAACCACCTGGGAAGCCCTTGGCTTCAGGTTTACATGGGCCCAAATCTGCCATCTCTGTAGAAGGATTCTCAGATATGGAATATGCAGATAGGACCACCCATGAAGCTGGCTGGAGGGGTGGCATCATACCAGAAGGCATTTCACCCACTCTGAATCTCAACTGAGAATAGGGAATGGGAGCCTCCCTTAAAAAACCCAGCAGCTAAGTAGAAGGAAGGAAGAGACTGCTGTGGAATTCTACAAAGCACATTCCAGGTAGAGAAGAAAATAAGAGCCAGAGTCCAAATGTTTGCTGAGTACGTACTGCCCTGCTGTCTGGGAGGACATAAAGGTGAGGGAGCTGTGATTCTGGCCTCCAGTAAGGGAGGTAAAGCATGTTGGAAAAATAAGCAACCATAATCCAAGCTAGGAAGTGAGTAAAGCCCTAAAAAGGTTGGCAGATGCCATTCATCAGAGGAGGCAGAGATCTCTTTCAGCTCAAAATGGAAACCTTTTAAAAAAGACATGGCACCTGAATTGGATTTCGTTTGACAGAATATGTAGGAAAAATGATGTTCACAAATTATCTGAGTGGAAATATTGCACAATCAGTCCTACCATTGGCTTTTGAAGCTGTGGGGTTATTTAGAGTTCTGGTACATCAGAACTTCCAGTCATTTCTCATATCATCATTATGATCAAAGATTAGAGTGGGAAAAGGCCAATAAGAAGGGTTATGGGGTGATTTGTGTTGTGGCAAGATATTGTCTGGGCTAAAATCTCTCTTTTACATTTTAAATAATTATATACTCTTGCATTTGTTCCTTTATTTCTCAATTTAGATAGACTTTTTTCTTTGATTGAGGTAAAATTCACACAACGTAAAATCAACCATTTAAAAATGCACAATTCAGTGTCACCAAGTACATTCACAAAGTTGTTCAACCATCACCTCTAGTTCTAAAACATGCTCATCTCCCTAAAGTGAAAACCCAAAACCATTACACAGCCACTCCCTGTTATCCCATCCTGCATATCATCAAGTGTCTGGCAACCACTAATCTGCTTTTGTCTTTATGAATGTATGAAATACATCATACAAATGGTATTATATAGTATGTAACTTTTCTTTTTTTCACTTAATGTAATATTTTCAAGTTAACAGGACTTCAGTTGATATTCTTTCCCATATCCTATAATGTGGGGCTACATACATATGGACTCTATACCTAAGTTGCACTGTCTAGCAGCTGTCCTGTGATGGGCCTTCTGCCACGTAATATCCACTCACCCTGGTAGTCAGTATACCTCCAGGGATCATGTCTTAAGAATTTCTTCAGGCTCTTCTAATAGTCGTAGCAAGTATTCACTTGACATGCAATGTTTGATAAGCTAGCCAGTTGCATATTAGGTGCTTGTAGACTCCAAAATCGGAGAAGGTAATGGCACCCCACTCCAGTGCTCTTGCCTGGAAAATCCCATGGACGGAGGAGCCTGGAAGGCTGCAGTCCATGGGGTCGCTGAGGGTTGGACACGACTGAACAACTTCACTTTCACGTTTCACTTTCTTGCATTGGAAAAGGAAATGGCAACCCACTCCAGTGTTCTTGCCTGGAGAATCCCCGGGACGGGAGAGCCTGGTGGGCTGCCGTCTATGGGGTCGCACAGAGTCGGACATGACTGAAGTGACTTAGTAGTAGTAGTAGTAGACTCCAAAATATATCCTTTGACCAAGCAGAACCCCTTCTTCAAGAACAATCAGTCAAAGAAAAGCCCACAAGTAGGCAGAAAGAAGAGCAGCAGCTCAGTTTTCAATCTCCAGGTCTTTACCCTTTATCACAGAATTTAAATCTCAAATTTAAATTAAAGAACCCTCAAAGGGTTCTTAAAGAACATCCATTGTTTTTTAGATCATGAAACTCAGGCCCAAGAGGCTTAAAAAAAAATCACCCAAGCCCATACAGGTAGAGCATCAGAGCCCATTCAAATGCTCAGAAATTTTCAGTCTAAATTCAGTGCACTCTGATACGACCTAGTGTTCAATACTTTTCTCTCTAAAAGTAAGAACCAAATGTAAAAAGGCAGCAGATCTAAAAAATACCTTTCAACCCTGCAAAGAGATGAGAGGAGACTCTTTTTTTTTTTTTAATCTGCACAAATCATAAAGGGAGTAACAATGCAGTTTACAAAGAAAGAGAAGCTAAGGTGTCAAACAGCAATTTTGATCTTAAATTAAAAGCACATGAGTGAATGGGCAATGCATTATGTCATGTAAAAGTTTGGAGCTATCATTGGTGTTCTTTCTCCCTGTATGGGGTTTCTCTTTGTCAATATGGCTTAGATCTTTATAACGATGATGAGCTGTGTCCTGCCATCTCATTTTGCTCCCAAGGGCACTAAATGTGACCAACCCAGCGATGAGGGAGAGGGTGGGAATAGGGGACAATGTTTAGGATTCGGAGGTAGTGAGGGGATCTGACTCACTCCGAGCAGCTAACCTGCTGTTCTTCCTCTCCAAAACTATGGCTTGTAAATGGGAGCTCAGATCCTTCTAGGTAGAACTGCAAGCCTGTAAATACCATGTCAGGATCTTGATTTTTTTTTTTTTTGTAACATAAAGTTAATGATGCTTAAAATATGCACAATATGTACCCCTGTGGAACACTGAATTATCTTGATGTCTGAACTTCTGGGGATGGTCTATAAAGAAAATAATTCAGAAGTGAGTGGAAATAGACGGAACTGTAAAACGCAATTAGGAAGAGGGGCAGGGAAGTCCCAGGTGTATGTGCAGCAGCACCAAGAGGAAAACAAACCAGGGCCCTGATGGGCTCATCTTTATCTTTTAATCTTATCTTTGAAAGATTCACTTCCTGGATTCTTGCCTGAGAGCTTCATGAGCATTTCCTTGAGATGATTTACTTCTTTTTAACTCAGGGAAAAGGTGCTTTCAAAAACAAGCCAACTAGACCGTTTTCTCCCCGCAGAGCCACAGCACTCAAACCCTCCGCACCTAAAACAAACAAATAAACAAACAAAAAACAAATCTTCTAACTAATAGTTAGACTTTTAAAAGCAGGTTGGTTGCAAGCCTCCCCAGGATAATCATTTGCACCTTCCTTCAGCCACACATAATACAGACTTTATTCAGCAAATAGCAAAGTCGTTTCCCGGCGAGTCAAAGGTCACTCTTTGCTGTATTAATAGCTGCTCTGGGAGGGTCAGTGTTGTGCTATCCTACATTTTTTCCAGGGCCTGGAGATGCAATTTCCTACAATCTGCAGGCAATTTCCCACCAATTTTCTTGGGGAGCTAATAGGCTGTGACAGGAGATGGAGCTAGCAAACAGCAGGCGGCTTCAGAAAAGACAAATTGCATCTCTGCCACCTAACTGGGCAATCTAGATCGACAGAGTTTATAGCTTTGTAGTGTTATTGGGCCCCATGCTAACAGCAAATCATTCACGCTGCTCGCTGAATTTCATATTCCCTTCCTTCTGAATTTGTTATTGCCACATATCACTCTGTAGCACTTGCCCTGGAAATTGCAATAAAAAGGGGAATCACATATATATTAGTGACTTAAACGTCTTCTAAATTTCTTACCAGAAATTATTAGCATTCAATAATTTCTGTTTAAGGGTTTAGGGCTACACCAAACAGTTTTAAGTGATGGGATAGGAAAGTTGGAAAGAAAAATCAAAAAGGAATGGGTAACAGGTTGAAATCTTTGGGCGAGCACAGAGAGACTATTTCTTCTTTCAAACAGGCCCATGTGCTTGTGCACAGTCAAATGTATTTCAACAAATAATATAAACATCTGTAAAACATGCCCACAAGGCTGCTTTATGCTTTGTCTAGACTGCTTTTTAAAAAGTTGGTAGTTTAATATAGCAGTGGAAATGCTTTTCTTGTAGGAAGGAGGACCCCGTTCCAGGGCCCGAAACTGGGCTCTTGTCTATCGGAAATGAATTGTCAGAGGAGACACATGTGCTGACAAAGCAAGAGATTTTATTGGGAAAGGGAACCTGGGTGGAGAGCAGTAGGGTGAGGGAACCCAGGAGAACAGCTCTGCCATGTGGCTTGCAGTCTCGGGTTTTATGGTGATGGGATTAGTTTCTGGGTTGTCGTTAGCCAATCATTCTGACTCAGAGTCCTTCCTCGTGGTGCACGCCTTGTTCAGCCAAGATGGATGCCAGATAGGAGAATTCTGGGAGGTGGTCAGACATGTGGTGTCTCATTTTGACCTTTCCTGAACTCTTCCAGTTGGTGGAGGCTTATTAGTTCCATGTTCCTTACCAGGACCTCCTGTTGTAAAAATCCTCATGCAAATGGTTACTATGGTGCCTGGCCAGGGTGGGTGGTTTCCATCAGTGTGCTTCCCCTGACACTTTCATAGAATTAAACATAAACACCCATATTTTAATTTAAATATTTTTTTTCTTATTACTAAGTCATACAGGTTCAACCTAAGAGTTAGAAAAGACAAGAGAAGGAAATTAAAAGTCTGATTAAAGAAACAACTAGCTACTGTACCCACTCACACATTTTTGTTTTTATTAATTTACAAAAGACCTACTCTGTGCCAGGTGTGGCACAAAAGTGAGTGAGACCACTGCTCAGCAAATCCCTTGCTGCTGGGGATTTCATAGTCTAGCACCCAGACATGCAAACAGATAAACTGGAAGACACTTTTCCACAGCTGTCTGAATGGCACTTTTGAAGAAAGGAGGAACAGACTGCCTGCAAAAGTAAGCTGAGGTGAGAAGCAGAAAAACTCAGTTGGAGTTAAATAGTGCAGGTGGATAAACAGCAGAGAGTCAGAGTCAGCTCTGCTTTCTTAAAGTGGTTCTATTTGAGAAGATCAGTATGGCAATAGGATCCAGGGTACTCTTGTCACTTGCACCTAGAGACTATCACTTGAAAAAGATACAGGGAATTCCATGGTGGTCCAGTGTTTAGGACTCCACACTCTCATGGCTAAGGGTCCAGGTTCCATTCCTGGTCAGGGAACTAAAATCAGATAAGCTGTCCCCCCAACCCAGAAAAAAAAAATGACAGAAAGTATAAATTCTTGGACAACACAGTCTAGATTGTAATGATTAAACTGATAGCACCATAATATCAGGGTAATTATAGCCTCACCTCAGCTTAAGAAGCTTGGGACCAACCTTAGGGTTACAGGGGCCCACACAGCAAAGGGTGTTGAGCAGAGTAAGTGCCAGAGACACAAGCAGAATTCCTAGTTAATGAATCTCATTCCTAAATGATAGTTATTGCCAAACACTTAAGCTAGGTATGGTTTTAAAAAATATATTCCAGGAAGGCTAATTGCCAATCACTTCCTAAAGATTAGGAAGCACCTGCTCTTCACAGATCAGTAAAACTGAAGCAGAAACACCTCCCATTTCTCTGGGCTAGCTAAGGCTGGAAGGACTGTGTAGTCTCTACAAAATTTCCCAGTGCCTCCAGAAGTAGTGTTATGATGCTTTCTTTTTCAGCTCATTAGCACATCAGGTATGCATAAAGGTAAGCAAAAAGAAAGACCTCTAATGGGGAAAAGGAATATGCTTTGGTGTGGAACTTTTGGGATTCTGGGATTTTCGAATTTGATTTAAGCAGAACACAGTCTACGGTACTGGAGGACAGGAAGGAGAGATTCACCAAATAGAAATCAGAAAGGTTCAAGCAAGATCTCTGCTTTAAATTGTCTCTTTCACTTGCTGGTTGTGCAATTGTAAACTTCATTATCTGTGTTTGTTCCTATCCCCAAGGCTTGTTTCAGTGACCATGAGCCTTAACGACAGAATGTGTTTTTAATCTCAAGGATTCAGAGTGAGCCCATAATAATCCTCCATATATACTGATTGACTTCGGCCCCTTAATAAAATACAAATAACCCCTTGTAGAAACCAGACATTACCCATGTGTTCCCACCAGAGAAGTTTCCAACTGAACAGGTATAAGCAAAGACCCCATCATCTGCTTATTAGATTCTCCTGCAGAGCTAGTTTTGAAAACCCCTGGTATAGTTATGGGGTGAGAAGGGTGGAATGGACACCACATGCATACCCACAGCAAATCTCTAAGGACAGCAATGATATATAGTGGAAAAAGCAAGAGAAAGGGTCTTTCATTTATAACCACACTTTACATCTTATGAGCAATAGGAACTGAACCATGCAACCTAGTCAGAACACTCTATCTCCTTATCTGTTGTAGCACAAGCAGTTGTAAAGGTCACAGGAGGTAATGCTTGTGAAACACCACCACCCCCCCATCCCATAATGGCCAGCACCTTGCAGTGGGGAGGCTTGGAAGAAATGGCAGCTCTTCCTTCTCCTCCTAAGCTGGTAATGGATGTTACATTCCCTGCTGCCCAAGCCATCTCAGAAATTCAAAGCTTCTCCCAGGTCTCAAGTTTCCACAAAGATTCAGCCCAAGCACTGAGAATAGAGTTTTCTCTTCAACCTCCCTCTTCCCTACCTCTGTCATTGCACTCCTCTTGGGCATAAATTTCAAATGGATAAGCCATTATGGAATATTATTGCTCCATGAGTGAATATCTTCCGTTCCTTCTTGTCATTTCTAGACATATTGTTATTGTATTAGTCACTCAGTCGTGTCTGACTCTTTGCGACCCCATGGACTGTACCCTGCCAACCTCCTCTGTCCATGGGTTTTTCCAGGCTAGAATACTGGAGTATGTTGCCATTCCCTTCTCCAGGGGATCTTCCTGAAAACGGATTGAACCCGGGTCTCTTGCATTGCAGGCAGATTTTCTACCACCTGAGCCAGACATAACAGCTTTTAATCAGATTCTGCACCAATTCTTGTATGCTACATTCACTTCTCTGTTTCCGTAAGTATGAGAAAAGTGAACCCTAAAATTCATACCACTAGAACCATAAGATACAAAATGGCACCTTGTGGCTTGAAAGAGTCAAAGGGCTTGACCCAGCATTTCACTTGCTGCTTCAGGAGTTAAGTAAGGAAGAGAATATAGTTCATTAAATTTTTTAGATAAGTTAAGGACTTGTCCAAGATCACACAGAATTTCATATATTCCTCAATTACAAAGTTAAAACAAAAATGTATGGAAATATTTTCATGACTTTCAGGGACTTAAACACAGTGTTAAAGCCTATGACTTTTCTGAGAATACCCAAGAATTAGAAACGAACTAGGAAAGGTCACTGGTGAGACAAAAATTTCATCTTTCATTTCTGCTTAAACTTTAATACTAAATGCATATCAGTTACTGAATCTAAGAATATTTAGAAAGAAATAATGTTGAATAAAATTAGTAAGGTTTGTAATTTTTCATAATATGAATAAATGAGATAGGATTAAAAATATTTCCTACTTAAATTAAGGCTGTCCAGTGGGAAAGAAAATTAGTTTATGCTTAGTAGAAAGATACATAAAATTTTACTATAATTCAGCCCTAAGGAATTTTTTAATTACCTCAGTAATGAAAAATGTTAAAATTACTGTGAGCGCCTGTGCTGGGATCTTTCAACACCCATTCCTTAGCTTTAAACCACTTGCCATTTTAATATCTGATTTCATAAATATTACATTTCCAAAATGTTTGGCCGTTCAGAAGATAGGAGTGAATGCAAGATAACATCTAGCAATAGCTTGCACTCAACAAGGAAGGAATATCCACGAACTATGCAGATCCAACTGAGTTTAAATGCCAGCCAGTCATTTCTTAATCAGGAGCAGTGACAAAATCACAAATTCCATTGCTGCTGTGTCTTCAGAATTAGGTCCAACAAATCAAAAATAACAACTTTCACTAGTTTGTGTGGTCTGGCAAAGGATTAAGCCAAAAAAAAAATAAAATATTTTCCCAATCAGCAAATGTTCCATGAATGGATTGGCCAACTACCCCCAGTTCATTTCTTTGAATTATATCTTTCATGCAATCCCATTTTTCCAATGACCCATTAGTTAACCAGAAATACTGTACATATTTTAATGGGTTAGAAGACCTTAAGGGAATCAATACATCTCAAATACATGCCTCAGGGGACTCTGGTTTATTGCCTAGAAGATAATTCTTTTCTGAAAAGGAGCAAGCTTCATTTGAAATTAAGATTTGGAGATCATAAATGGAATCAATTGAGCCAGGAAGTCTTTTGTAATGTATGGCACATGGGAGGCAAATGAATGTCTGTAGGTTATGCCGGGAGAGGAAGGCCTGGTAGAGTGACAGAAATCTTCTCCCCTACCTGCGGCACTTCAGAACCTGTAAACAGAGTGTGCTTTGTGAAGGAGATATAAAAATTATTTCTCAGCCAATGTGCCACTCTAAATGAACTAAGAAGTTCATTTGAGAGACAGAGAGAGAGAAAATAAGTACTGGTCATGTTCCAGAATATCCTGATACAGTTAACCACAAAATAAGTTATTAGCTTATTGTAAGGGCAGCCAGTTTTTAAAGCAATGGAGTAATCCACTATGGACTGCAGCAAGGAAGTAGGACAAAGGGTGTGAAATGAACAGATGGATTTGATTTTAAACAAGTTAGACCTATGACAAGGGACATAACAAGTCATTTTTCAGTTTTCCATGCTATGGGGTAACTTCCATTGTGACCTCTCTAACCTGCTAGCTCATTTTCCCCCTACCAGGAAGTCAGGCCTTTCTGGGAGTGAAGCCTTGTGCTTTGCAATTGTAAACTACTGCCTCTTGCTTCTATAACCAAACGAGGCCCCACAGGGGACTGCCACCATAAATGCTTGATTACTTAATCTCCAAACTAGTTGTTCTCTCAATCTCAGACTCCTTCCTGGACACATTGACGAGAATAAGAACAAGGACAAATGTTCAGGAGATGTCACACCTTTGTAACTCTGGTTTCTGAGACTACCCAACAATCCCACGGTAGCACAACCCCCATCAATATGGCTGCCACCAACCCCAGGCTGATTCATGATGTGAGCCATCTTTGTCCTCTCCACCCTTTCTTTAATCCCACTCGTGCCTCCCTGCTCCAACTTCATGTGTTCAGTGGCTGAAAGCTGCCAAAGGCAGCCCCCACCACCCCGCTGCTGTGAGGCACACACCCCTTCCAATAAGCCTGAACTCCCTGGCAGTGCCCACTACCTCAAAACGTCAGGCTGTTTCCTCACTGCCTCAGTAAAACTCCTATCTCGCCACAGCTAATGCCAACTAGAGCTTTGGGTGATGGTGAAACTCCAATACTTTGGCCACCTGCTGTGAAGAACCAAGTCATTGGAAAAGACCCTGATGCTGGGAAAGACAGAAGGCAAAAGGAGAAGAGGGCTGCAGAGGATGAGATTGTTGGATAGCATTACGAATTCAATAGACATGAGCTTGGGCAAACTCTGGGAGATAGTGAGAGACAGGGAGGCCTGGCATGCTGCAGTTCATGGGGTGGCAAAGAGTTGGACACAACTTAGTGACTGAACAACAACAACAATGGGTGTACACAAATTTATACTTTGAGGTGAAAAGCTGACCCCTTTGACCTAAATTGTAAGTCTCCAAACTGACCCTTCTCTCTAGTCCACCTAAACAGAGCTGTCTAAAACAAAAACTGGACTGGGTTGTGTTGTTTCCCTGTGATCCACAGAAAGTGTGGAAGCTCTCACCCTTACGCCATCGCATCTCCATGCTACCCAAATACCCACCGTTTCAGTCAAGGATAACCTTGCTCCACCTTCTTCCCATTACAGAATCATACTTTCTTCTGAACTCTCTTAATTCAACCCAGGATACACTTCTTCAGTTATAACCATTTAACAAAATCTGAGTTAAAGCTTTACCTTCTCTGGAAACTTCCCTGACTAACATCCACCCAACAAAGGTCATGGCTCACTTCTTGGTGTCAGAATCTTAACTCGTACCACCTCACACTGGTCAGAATGGTCATCATTAAGAAATCTACAAATAACAAATGTGGACAGGGTGTGGAGAAAAGGGAACCCTCTTACACTGTTGGTGGGAATGTAAATAGTGTAGCCACAATGGAAAACAGTATGGAGGTTCCTCAAAAAACTAAAAATAGGGATGGGAAGGAGGCTCAAGAGGATGGAGATATATGTACACCTGTACTGATTCACATTGTTGTACAGCAGAAACTAACACAGCATTGTAAAGCAATTCTACTCCAATTAAAAATAAATTTTTAAAAAAGATGTGAGCTAAAACAAAACCAAACCCTAAAAATACAGTTGCCATATGATCCAGCAATCCCAATCCTGGGCATATATCCAGACAAAACTTGAACTCAGAAAGACACAACGCTCCCCTATGTTCATAGCAGTGCTGTTCATAATAGCCAAGATATGGAAACAACCGAAATGTCCACTGACAGATGAAAGGATAAAGAAGATATGGTGCAGATATACAATGGAGTTCTACTCAGCCATAAAAAAAGAAGGAAATAATGCCATTTGAAGCAACATGGACGGACCTAGGGATTATCATACTAAGGGAAGTCAGAAAGAGAAATATCACATGACCTCACTTAATGTGGAAACTAAAATATGATATAAATGAACTTAGCAATGAAACAGAAACAGATTTATAGAGAACAGACCTGTGATTGGCAAGGTAGATGTGGGACGGGATGGTTTGAAAGTTTGGGATTAGCAGATGCAAACTATTATATACAAAATGTATGAAAAACAAGGTTCTCCTGTATAAGAACTATATTCAATATCCTGTGATAAACCATAATGGAATAAAGTATGAAAAAGACTGTATATTGATGTATGTGTAACTAAGTCACTTTGCTATACAGCAGAAATTAACATTGTAAATCAACTGTAGTTCAATTGAAAAAAAAAACCTTACCCCTTTCATGGTATCAGCTCCCAGTAATAGTCACTCAATTTCTGCAAATTCAACCCTACCTAAATTGTTCTATTAGTCAGCTGTAAAATGTGACTGATGTGACACTTATGTATTAAGTACAGAAAAACAAAATAATCCTGTACGAGAACAAACACTACAAAAAGAAAAGAAAAATGAGCATGGTAGAGAGAAGCAAAACCAAGGAGGAGACTCGCAGTTTATTCCCCTTGCCAGAATGAGACACAAGGCTCTGTGTTTTGCTTTCATCCCATAGTTAGATGCAAGAGCCCAAAGGGGCCGCCTTAGGAGGAACTGAGAAGATTCTAGAGGTGAAGTCAGCCGCAAAAGCCACTGGGTCAACTGGGGAGGACCGCTTGTCTACTTCTGGTCCTAATACGACTTCCAAACCCCTCTCTTCCCTCCAGAGGAGTCTTTGTCAGCCTAGTTCTGCCTTCAGTGGTGATGAAGAATCCAGAAAACATGTAGCAGGAATATCACAGCAGGAACAGGGTGAGAAAGGCGAGAGGAAAGTAGATGCCATTCGCTTGCTGCTCCCCCTTCAGCGCCTCGTTTCTGGGGGGGCAGGGGGGCCGTGCAAGGCAGAAAGGGAGCTAAAGGAGGAGCTGGTGGGTCGCGGAGGGTGAGGGAAACTGAAAAGCTACACAGGTTGGTCGCTGAAGGCGGCAGGCAGGTGTGACTGCGGATCTCAGGAGAACTGACTTCAGTTAAAATAGTGCTGGCCCGTGGGTGTGGGTATTGACTGGGAAAGAGAACAAAGGGGCCTTCTGGGGTTCTGGAAACATTCCATATCTTAATCGAGGGGGTGTAAGCTTGCCAGATAAAATACAGAGAACTAGGTTAAATATTTGGGACAATGCATATCAGAAAAAAAGGTTATCTGAAATTCTCATTTAGCTGTGTATCTTGTGTTTGTATTTGCTAAATCTGACCATGCTAAGGTGGTAGTTACATGAGTGTAGACCAGTGTTTCTCCAATGGGGGTGATTTAGCCCCAGCAGACAAATCTGGTGACATTTTTCAGCTGTCATGACTTGGATGGCCTCGATACTGGTACCTAGAAGGCAGAGGCCAGGGATGCTGCCAAACATCCTACATGGCACAGGGAAGTCCCCATGACAAAGAATCATCCAGCCCAAAGATAAATGTCAATAGTGTTCATCTTTGTGAAGAATCAGCAAGCTGACTTCACTGATAACGTTCTCTTTACTGTATGTCACAATACATTTATGACAAAAATAAAAATTATTTATCTGTGATATTAGAAACCTTAAAATCAGTGAAAGTTTGAATGGGATAGTGCCTCTCAACAACATCAGAAAAAACTTTCTATTTTTAACTATATTTTTTCATTGGAGTTTGAGTCCCTAAATTTGAGTCCTTGAGGAAATTGGCTGATGTGGGGCTCCAGGGTTATTTGAGTTGCATATTTCACATTTATATAAGCCTTCATGGCCGTGGCTCCTGCTCCAACAAAATCACTGGGATGCCATGTGATATTTTACATTTTCAAGGGAAAAACAGAGGTACCCAGCAACTTTCAAGCATTGTACGAACTACCAGCTTGAGCTCATTTATAGTTTTTAACTTTAGATCAGAAAAATCACTATGGAATAGGAAATGAAGGGTGGTGGTGTTCAACTTGCTTCCAAAATGCAAGAAGTTGTGAAGTTCCCCACTGGTGTACACATCCCACTAGTAAGTGTGGTTGTCTAAGGAAAATTTTTTCTTTTTTTCATGTGTATTTGTTCAAATGGCTACCAAGTCTATAGGACACAGTATTATTAAGTTGTTTGGTCCTAATTATTAAATAAATGGAAGTGAAGTGAAAGTTGCTCAGTCGTGTCCGACTCTTTGTGACCACATGGAATTCTCCAGGCCAGAATACTGGAGTGGGTGGCCTTTAAATGTTAGATATTTCTTTTGGGGCTGTGGTGCTGTGAACAGAGAAAATTTGGGAAGCTCTGCCTAAAAGAATTGAATGATTGTGTAAGTTCGGCACTATTTATATGTAACACATCACACTGTTTTATTTTTTGAAAATAAGTGTGTCTCTCCTCCTTAAAGAGATCATGTTTGTCTACCTAAAGACAAAGAATGTTTGCTAAATGACTGTTGTGATTTAAAGGCTTATTTTTTAAGCCATTTTTATTGAAATAAGATTGACATATAAAGAGCTGTACATATTTAAAGTATACAACTTGATGAGTTTGGAAACCATCAAGACCAAAAGGGGGAAAGCAAGCTTCATAAAGAGTGCGTGTTACTTCCAGAAGAATAAAGCTAACAAGTGATTTCAGTTAATAGAATAAAATGTGAAAATCCACAAAAAGGAGAAGAAAAGAGGAAACTTTGGTATCAGAAGATTTGAGGAGCAGCATTTTTTCTTGTGTCTTGGCATGACAATGCAGACACAGCAGCCTCCTAAGTTCGTGGGAGCAGCTTGGCCTTAGCGTGAGCACACAAGGCACAAGATAAAATTCTTGGGCTGAACATTAGAGGAGCTGATGTCACCACATCTCTATCTCATAATCACCAGTGGAAAACAGCCATTCTTCTACAAGTTAGCATGGAATTTTTGTTGTGTTTAAAGCATTGCCACAGACATGCTCATCTTGTCACCAGCTTCTCACTTAGCAAACAGCAGGAATATCACTGGGCCCCCAAGCCTTGCTAGGTTCAAATTCCCTGGCTTTCCAGAAGGCATCCAAACCTCTCGGCTTCTGCACAGGGCAGTATTCCTGTGACCTTTTGCAGTTTTCCACGGTAGTCTCACAACCAGTCAGTCTCAGGCAAGCACAATTAGTTGCACTGCCTAGTGCCAAGGGAGAAATGCCAAGCTGGTGAGGAAATGACTCAAAATGAATTGAAATTATCTGCAGAGAACTGATGAGGAAGACGCCAGCTGCGGCAAAAATCAATGAGTGAAAAAAAGGGTCTGCCTGAGAAAATCAATGAAACCAAAATGGGCTGACCGTAGAGAAGAATTCTCCCATATACACGGGCCGTGACCGACCTCATGTGCTCAGCAAATATAGCCCTCGCCCAGCTTGTTGAAGGGAATATGACCTTTCCTCTGCAGCAGTGCTTCTTAAACTTCAGTGTACACACGAGACACCTGGGGAGCATGTTAACATGTGGATTCGGATTCAGTAGCAATGGGGTGGGGTCTGAGAATCTATATTTCTAACAAGCTCCCAGGAGATACTGATGCTGCTGGTGTGTGGACCACACTTTGAGTAGCAGGCATCTAGAGGAATATGGCTTCTCAAAGTGTATGGTCCCTGGACGGGCATCAGCAGCAGCATCTGAGAACTGGTTAGAAATGTAAATTTGTGGACCCCAACCCAGACTGACTGAATCAGAGGCTCTGGGAATAGAAATCTGAGTTTTTAACAAGCTGTCCAGGTGGTTCTGATGCACTCTCACATTTGAGAACCACAAGTATTCTAAATCTAGGCCATATTTTCGTGTAGGTCCCCCACCATCTCTACCATGAAAAGTTCTCATGGTCAGCAGACCCTGAGATCCATTGCTTTCCTCTGAAATCATCATCTTGAAATCTGTTTTATGTCCTTGACTTTTCACACACTTTTATTTGTCTCCTAAGTTATATCAAGAGGTTTTGTCTTCCAAACTATACCAAGAGCAATGAGAGCCAGGTCATAACTTGCTCAGTTCTGCATCTCTAGCTGCTTTAGCAGTGTTTGCTATATAGCATGTGATCAATAAACACTTGTTGACAGGCTGGTGATGTTTTGTGGATTCACAGTGAAGTCAAATTTGGTTAAGTGAGGAGCAGGAATTTAGTTGCTAGGTTGAGCAGCCTCCTCAAGTACCCAAAATATAAGTATTTGCATTAATTATCTAATGCTGCATAAAAAACTACCCCAAAACGTAATGGCTTTTAAACAACAATACTCATTTATTATCTCTCATTGTTTCTTTGGGAATTTGGGGCTTGACTATTTACCTGGTGGCTCAGATGGTAGAGTCTACCTGCAATGTGGGAGACCTGGGTTTGATCCCTGAGTTGGGAAGATACCCTGGAGAAGGAAATGGCAACCCACTCTAGTATTCTTGCCTGGAAAATCCCATGGATGGCTATCTTCAATAGGGTCACAAAGAGTCGGACACGACTGAGCAACTTCACTTTCTTTCTTTTCTTTCTTTTCGCAGGGCAGTTCTGGCTTGGTATATGGGTCTCTGACGAGGTTGTAGTCAGATACTGGCAGACTGAAGTAAACCAAAGGTTGGACTGGGCCTTATGGATCTGCTTCTAAGATGACTCACTCATATGGCTAGCACACTGATGCTGGTTGTTAGAAGCTTCAGTATTACTCCATGGGGTGGCTACTTGAGTGACCTCACAACACGGCAGCTGCTGCTGCTGCTAAGTCGCTTCAGTCGTGTCCGACTCTGTGAGACCCCATAGACGGCAGCCCACCAGGCTCCCCCATCCCTGGGATTCTCCAGGCAAGAACACTGGAGTGGGTTGCCATTTCCTTCTCCAATGTATGGAAGTGAAAAGTGAAAGTGAAGTCACTCAGTCGTGTCCAACTCTTTCCCCCAAAGGAAGCCACTCAAAAGGCCAAGGCAGGAAGTCCCATACTGTCACTTTCTTAGTATTCTATTGGTCACACAAGTTAGTCCTGGCAACACAAGGGCCTGAGTACCAGGAGGCAAAGATAACTGGAAGCCATCATGGGGGCTAGTTGTCACACTTGTATCTTCATATTTATTTATTTGGCTGTCAGGTCTTAGTTGCAGCACACAGGGTGTTTCAGTGGGGCACCCAGGCTTCTCTTGTTGTGGTGTGTGGGCTCCAGAGCTCACAGTCTGAGTAGTTATGGTGAACACAGGCTTAATAGCCTGTGGGATCTTAGTTCCCTGATCAGGGATCAAACCTGCATCCCCTGCATTGAAAGGCAGATTCTTAACCACTGGACCACCAGGGAAGTCCTTCACAGGTATCTTCAGTTTGGCAGATATTGAGTTTGCTCTTAAGGAGTTCACAGTCTTAAGGAAGACAAAAATACACGCATAAAAAATTAACAGAAGTAGATGAGGTGGAGGATAACTTTAGATCATGAACTCAGAGACTCTCTGAGATAGTGATATGTGAACTGGATGATCAGGAATCTGCATGTGGCAACCAAGGAGGCAGAATGGTTTGGCACAAAGGCACTGGACAAACTGGAACACATTTGGCATGTGTCAGAAACAGAAAGAAGGCAAGTGTGGCTGGAGGGAGTAAAGGAACAGGGAGTGCCAGTAAGGAGAAGCTGGCTTCCAGAGAGGCAGGAAGCAACCTGTTTGTCTGTCTCCAAAGTCAAGAGAGTGTTTCTAGGACAGAGTAATCAATGGGTTCAAAAAGCTGCTGAGAGGTCAAACAAGAAAAACATGAAGAATTGGCCAATGGATTTGGTGAGGAGGGTATCGGTGACCTCATCAAAAGCAGTTTCTATGGCGTGGCTGGGATTAAAAGCCTGCTGAGTCTGAAGGTGAAGAAACAGAGGCAACTGGCATGAAATTATTCTGAAAAGAACTGATGTGATAAGAAGACAAATGGAGCAGCACCCCTATTGTTCAGTCACTAAGTCGTGTCTGATTCTTTGCGACCCTATGGACTGCAGCATGCAAGGCTTCCCTGTCCTTCACTGTCTCCCAGAGTTGGCTTAAACCCATGTCCATTGAGTCAGTAATGCCATTCAACCACTTCATCCTCTGTTGTCCCTTTCTCCCACTGTCAATCTTTCCCAGCATCAATATCTTTTCCAATGAGCTGGCTCTTTGAATCAGGTAGCCTAAGTATTTGAGCTTCAGCTTTAGCATCAGTCCTTTCAATGAATATTCAAGGTGATTTCCTTTAGGATTGACTAGTTGAATCTCCTTGCTGTCCAAGAGACTCTCAAGAGTCTTCTGTGTTCCTCCATTACATCTAATGAATTTTTCCTTTTCTGTATGTGCCACAACCTGAGGAAGATTGGGAAATACTGATTTAAAAACACTTAGTGGGAGTCAAAAGTCAGTGCAGGCCTTCTTGCTTTTTTCCTGACTCCTCCTGGATGGGACCCTGTTGTCCACCCAAGCTCAAGTGTCAACCCTGCCCTTCTCCCTTGGAGACTCCTACCCTCTTTCAACATAGCACCTTGTAAAGAACAGGGTTCTACTTGGGCTTAAGGTTGCTGCCTGGTTAAAGAGGTGAAGGAAGAGACTTCAAGAAAATCAGTGTTCCATATGTGCATGTAGGTTAATGTCAGTCTCCCTGGTTGCTGAGTTAGCATGAACCCTACTTCAGAACCCTTAATCCAGAAGCAGTTAATTAGGAATCAAAGAACCCCAATCAGGAGTACATATTCTAGATTCTGTAAATCCTCCAAATGTTATCTGAATCAGCACCAAGTATTCCATAATTAGCATACAGCTGTTAGGTTTCAGGTGTCTCTATTTCTGTCTTGCAAATTTCATCTATACCATTTTTCTAGATTCCACATATATGCATTAATCTATAATAATTTTTCTCTTTCTGACTTACTTCACTCTGTATGACACTTTCTAGGTCCATCCACATCTCTGCAAATGGCACAATTTCATTCTTTTTTATGGGTAATAGTCCATTGTATATATGTACCACATCTTCCTTATCCATTCCCCTGTTGATGGACATTTAAGCTGCTTCCAATTTTGATATTTTAAATACTGTAGTAAAATGTGACTTATCTTGATCACTGAGATTTCTGGCATCACCTTAAACTTTCAGTCTTCACCTCACCCTAAACCTGGCTCTTGATGCAGTTCCATCAGGACAGATACCATGTCTTATTATTATTTTAAAATAAAATATGGCAAATAGAGTAAGAAGTACCTGACATACTACTGTATGCCAATAAATGTCCTCAATAAATGTTATCCATAGTGCAGTTATGTCCCTCAAATAGCACCTCAGTGACCTGTACATAGTAAATGTTTGTTGAATGAAGTAAATAGCTTTTTACAAATATCCTCTTACTTTTCACATATTTAAAAGGCACATTATTATCTGTTTTGTCAGGCTGAGCAAATTTGGAGTTTGGGGGCCTATCCATATGTTTATTTTCACCTTTGATATTTCAAACATTGCATTTTAAAAAGTCTAGTGCTTTCAGGTAGCAAATGCTTCCACTGAAGCCTGGATGGAGAAAAACTTTCTAATAAAACTGGGGGAAAAAACAAGAAAGCTGGTTTCCTTTGCCCCTCTTGTTATGGAGTGTGATGCAGATATGCATTTGCTCTGGGATTTTACTCGTGGTTAAAATAACATTATGATTCAATAAAAAGTGCACCAGGCAGTGTCGCTTACACATGACTACATGTCTCTGTGTTTTTTCCTATTTAAAGTTCAGAAAATAAAGCATAACTCACTACTGACTTTAGGGTTTACTCTAATGTTTATTTTTATCAACTAGAGTTTGATCAGCATTCATTTCTTCTATGATTTTCCTCACATGCCAGAATCTTTGACATGGGGATCTAAATGACTCTAAGGATTTTAATCACTGGCAAATTATAGAATTGTAATTCCTAAAACCAAAGTAGTCGTAAACTAGAGTTGTTCAAAATACAGACAGTGATGACAGGAAAATCTTGTGAAACAGCCTATGGAAACACCGGGAGAAAATTTTCCCATTCTAACAGGATAGTCACTGATATTTTTGTGACTGTGCCAAGAAGCTATTCCAAAAGTTCTTGCACTTATGCAAGGCAAGACATTTAATAACCTGCTTCTGAAAGGCTGTCAAGAGCCGACATAAGGAACCACACACTACACACAATGAAATTTCTGTTTAAATCAAATCAAAGACTTATTTAAACACATCTCTGTATCTCCCAGTCTACCTCAAAGAAGTTGTAATTGCATCTAAAGGGCTTTAGACAAGCCAGGTAGGACGTCATCCTCGCCCACTGCACAGTCTATTTGAGGAAAGAAGAGAAGGAGGAGCAGAGAAAATGTTAAGTTTAATGTCTTTTAGCTTGTGAAAATATTGGGTAACTGGTGATTTATCTTCACGTTTCTCTGCCCTCAAAAGGGGGTGGAGGGCCAGCACCAAAATCCATTTCAGCACTTTTCTTGTGTGAGTCATTCAACCAATAACCAACCAACTCTTCAACACCTTACCCTAGAAAACGTGTTGAGTTGTGGCTAACAGGAAGGAAAGCTTCCCCCAGCCATGGATGCTGAGAGGAACGTGGCTGATGAGGGCAGAGTGGTCTCCAGCAGAACTTGTCACAGAGGGTTACTGCTCTGCAGATGAATTTTTTAAATCAGGCAGGTTTGTCTGAAGAATTTTAAGTTTACATATTTCATATCACCATTAATAGGTAGCAATTGATATTTACCAAGTACAAAATCTGTTGAGGTTTAAATTTTAAATAGTGAACAGCTAGTCGATTTAATCTAAATAATGTTAAGTCTAATGTTCGCAGTGACTACACCACTACCGCCAATGTTTGTAGAGAAGCCTGGAGTTGATGGGATACTAAAGCATATTTTTAACAAAAGCCGACTGGATAGGCAAAAACTCATATTGTGAGTGATCCAACATTTCTATACGGCAACAGAGAGAGCTGAAATCACTTTGAAGCACTCTGTTCCTTTTAGAGAGCCCCTTCTACTAATTTTTTCACACTACTAACAAATAACCATCCTCTGCTGAAATGTTCAATTCAACTGCAGTCGTGCTGCTGCTGCTGCTGCTAAGTCACTTCAGTCGTGTCCGACTCTGTGTGACGCCATAGACGGCAGCCCACCAGGCTTCCCCATCCCTGGGATTCTCCAGGCAAGAACTCTGGAGTGGGTTGCCATTGCCTTCTCCAATGCATGAAAGTGAAAAGTGAAAGTGAATTCGCTCAGTCCTGTCCGACTCTTAACGACCCCATAGACTGCAGCCAACCAGGCTCCTCTGTCCATGGGATTTTCCAGGCAAGAATACTGGAGTGGGGTGCCATTGCCTTCTCCGACTGCAGCCGTGATGAGGCTTTTTTTTTTTTTTTTACAGTATTTCCCTTACTTGTTGGGGATTCAGCTCCACAGATGTTAGGGACAAGTTAGAACTTTTCAATTATTTAGATGTATATGTTAAGATTTCCAACTACTTCATTCTAAGAGCCCACATCTTCTAGAAGGGAAAACATCTAAAATATATATGAATTAATTAGTAGATAATATGATCAAATGTGCACTTCCCAGGTAGCTCAGTAGTAAAGAATCCACCTGCAATACAGGAGACACAGGTTCAATCCCTGAGTCAGGAAGATCCCCTGGAGAAGGGCATGGCAACCCACTCCAGTATTCTTGCCTGGAGAATCCCATGGACAGGAGCTTGGCAGGCTACAGTACATGGGTTCTCAAAGAGTCAGACATGATGGAAGCGACTGAGCATGAATGTATGCATGACCAAATGTATAGACAAAAGTTAAAAACAACACTAAGATTTACATTCTATGTACTGAGGGTATGAAAAGCTCATATATTCTGAGTGTCAAAATATCTGGTAAAATAAATGACAGCCACTAGAGATAGTCATCATTGCTGCTAAGCATTAGTCCAGAAATTAGGAAGATAAACATGGTAGACAAGGTGTGCACGTTGTCAAAGTGGCAATGATGGAAAGCAATAATATAATAATCAGTTGAACCATATTCCTGAGTTATCATTTGTTTGATAAAAGGTTAGAAGAACAGACATCTTGGCTGAGTGAATTCTATTTTATTCACTCTTCAAATAAAAGTCTTTCCAGCCCAAGGATATGTCATGGGATTGTGCAAATTGACATTTGAGGATATCAAAAGGATGTCTGCCACCGAGAGACATGTGAGTTTACTGTCAGTTGCTGGCTTTTCTGTTCCTGTTTCCATGGAAATTGACATTAGATAGGTGGTGGGGGGAGGAGGGGGAATAATGGGTTTGGTTATTTCATTATTTCAAATAAAATGTTTGAACCTTTTACCTTTCGCACCCAGCCGATACTGGTTTCCCTGGTAACAGAATCAGGGATGCTGCCCCTCTACCCCAAGAGCTGACAGTAAGAACTCTTACTTTACTGATCTTGGAAGATAGCACTGAAGGAGCGATTCAGGAAGGGCATGGTTCCTGGGATGAGCCAAGGGATGAAGGACAAAGAGGAATTAGAAGTGACCTGAAACTTCATAAGGATTAAAAAATATAAAACAAGGTTTTTTTTTTTTTTTTTTTAATTCAAAATCTAGTCATTCAAGTAAAACAAATATACAGGTGATGGTCTGCCAGGGACCTTACAAACAGCCATCCTGGAGGTCACAACAGCTTTCCCCCACAGCTCAGATCGTTCACTCATGCATTTTCTTATACATCATGCTCACTTTTCTTAGAGGAGAAAAAAGAAAACAACAAAAATTCCAGACTAGGGCTCATTGGATCATTTTTTCCCATAGATCAATGTTTTTTCATACTGAGTGATTTGCTTTCCAAGGGACTATAGTTGTTTTTAAAAGGATTTTCACTGTAGAGAGTATGTTAAATGGAGAAGGTGGTGGTATTGGAATGGCTGTCTGCTTAAAAAAAAATAATATACAAGAAACCATAGGGGAAAGAAAAGAGTAGCCATTAAACCAAACTATTAAGAATGGTTGCACTTTACATTCCAAATGTGAAGTTATGTATCAGAGCTATTACAATTGCAGAGTGCTGCGCACTGGATTCAGTAGAATGGTCATATAAATTGAAAAGCAAACTAATGTCTCTTCAAGCTCTGGAAACCACAGAAGGAATTTGCTCCCAAGTGGAAAACTCTAGGCAATCAACCAATGAATCACTCACCTAAAGAACAAGAGCTTTGTCTTTCTCATCAACTGTCTTTTACGCAGAAGTGAGATACGGGTCACTTCATACAATATCAGAAAGAAAACCAGAAGGGCATAGGTTTCGGCACATAGGCCTCACTTGAGTGCTGATGGTTCATATTACAAAAAGGGAAACAGTGTGTTCCTTTCTTTCATTTTGCCATATAAAACATTCTCAGGAAATATTACACCTGAAATGCTTGATAAAAATAAAACTCTTGGTTGAGATGCCTGTGTTGGGTGGAGGGAACAGATTTTACTTTTATGCAAATAAGAAAGTCAATTACAGATGTGAAAAACAGAATTATAATACATTCACACCCTATGATCTAACAATCCTATCCTTAAGGTTATACCAAATAAATAGTTCAAAAGAATAAAAAGGTTCTGTCTATAGAAATACTTAATACAGTAGTAGTTATTAGTGACAATGTGGTTAAAACAATAACCATGCAACATTGCAGAAGTAGTCTAATAAATGGTGATGTATCATTTGATGGAACCAATAAAAATAAATGAAGACTATGCAGGTGGGGAGAAAGAACTTGTGATAGCTAAATGTGAAGAGTGGAATACACTAGAGTCAAATGAGTGCTGTGCTCACATATGAATATACTCAGAAAGAGACTTAAGGGAAATACACCAAAAATAGAAATATTAGAATGAAGATGTTTGCAGCGGTTTTTTGTTGTTGTTGTTTGTTTCTTTTAAGCTTTATAGCCCTTAATGACATAGATCTATAAAGATATTTGTATGTATAAAATAAGACAGTAATTTGATTCCTGGACCTTCCAGCCTTACTTTTGTAAGTGCCTTTGCATGTTGGCTCTTGCTTACTTATCAGTTCAGTAGCATACAGTAAAGCTGGGTTGTTACACTGGTTACCTCTCCATCTAGACACAGAGTGAATAAAATAAAGAAATAGTATCATGCTTTGCTCACAGCAAGGGCAATGGCCACATGCATCTAAAAAATGCTAACACTGACAATGAACAGAACAGGTGGAAACTGTGCAAGCCTTAGAGCACACTCCCTTTTGGGTAAAATGCATAATATAGCCTTTAAAGTTGCAAGAGATATACACCACCCAAACTCTAAGGGATACTGAAACACACATTTTCTTCCTAGAGAGAACAGTCTGAATAATCAGTGTTACACTGATCCCCAAACTTTTTGGCACCAGGGACTGGTTTCATGGAAGATAATTTTTCCAAAGACTGGGGAGATGACGGGGGAGAGGATGGTTTCAGGACGATTTAAGCGCATTTATTGTGCATTTTATTTCTATTATTATTACATCAGCTCCACCTCAGATCATCAGGTATTAGATCCCAGAGGTTGGGTACCCCTGTTTTAAGAGATGAACAGTATCCTCCCAATCTAACCTGTTAAGGTGAAATCCACTTATTGGCACTGTCAGCATCTTTTTTCCAGAGCTGAGAGATGCTATGTAGAGTAGATGTATGCCAGTTGCCAGCAGATGGTGTCAGGACTGAAACAAGTCTGCAGCACCCCTACGAGAATTGCTAAGCAATTCCAAGTCTCTTTAGAAATTACCATTTCAAAAATCCTCAACAAAATTCTAGCAAACAGAATGCAAGAACATTAAAAAGATCATACATCATGACCAAGTAGGCTTTATCCCAGGGATGCAAGGATTCTTCAATATTTCCAACTCAATCAATGTGATACACCACATTAACAAATTGAAAGATAAAAACCATGTGGTTATCTCAAGAGATGCAGAGAAAGCCTTTGACAAAATTCAACATCCATTTATGATAAGAACCCTCCAGAAAGCAGGCATAGAAGGAACATACCTCAACATAATAAAAGCCATATATGATAAACCCACAGCAAACATTATCCTCAATGGTGAAAAATTGAAAGCATTTCCCCTAAAGTCAGGAACAAGACAAGGGTGCCCACTCTCACCACTACTATTTAACATAGTTTTGGAAGTTTTAGCCACAGCAATCAGAGAAGAAAAAGAAATAAAAGGAATCCAGATTGGAAAAGAAGAAGTAAAACTCTCAGTGTTTGCAGATGGCATAATCCTCTACATAGAAAACCCTAAAGACACCACCAGAAAAATTACTAGAGCTAATCAATGAATATAGTGAAGTTGCAGGATATAAAATTAATACACAGAAACCCCTTGCATTTCTAGACACTAACAATGAGAAAACAGAAAGAGAAATTAAGGAAACAATTCCATTCACCATTGCAATGAAAAGAATAAAATACCTAGGAATAAATCTACCTAAAGAAACAAAAGACCTATATAGAAAACTATAAAACAGTGATGAAAGAAATCAAAGATGACACAAATAGATAGATAAATATACCATGTTCATGGATTGGAAGAATTAATATAGTGAAAATGAGTATACTACCCAAAGCAATCTATAGATTCAATGCAATCCCTATCATGCTACCAGTGGTATTTTTCACAGAACTAGAACAAATAATTTCAAAATTTGTATGGAAATACAAAAAAAACATAAAATAGCCGAAGCAATCTTGAGAAAGAAGAATGGAACTGGAGGAGGAATCAACCTGCCTGACTTCAGACTATACTACAAAGCTACAGTCATCAAGACAATATGGTATTGACAAAAAGACAGAAATATAGATCAGTGGAACAAAATAGAAAGCCCAGAGATAAATCCACGCACCTATGGACACCTTATCTTTGACAAAGGAGGCAAGAATATACAATGGATTAAAGACAATCTCTTTAAAAAGTGGTGCTGGGAAAACTGGTCAACCACTTGTAAAAGAATGAAACTAGAGCACTTTCTAACACCATACATAAAAATAAACTCAAAATGGGTTAAAGATCTAAACGTAAGACCAGAAACTAAAACTCCTAGAGGAAAACATAGGCAAAAAACTCTCTGACATAAATCACAGCAGGATCCTCTATGACCTACCTTCCAGAGTAATGGAAATAAAAGCAAAAATAAACAAATGGGACCTAATTAAACTTAAAAGTTTTTGCACAATGAAGGAAACTATAAGCAAGGTGAAAAGACAGCCTTCAGAATGGGAGAAAATAATAGCAAATGAAGCAACTGACAAATTAATCTCGAAAATATACAAACAGCTCATGCAGCTCAATACCAGAAAAATAAATGACCCAATCAAAAAATGGGCCAAAGAACTAAATGGACATTTCTCCAAAGAAGACATACAGATGGCTACCAAACACATGAAAAGATGCTCAACATCACTCATTATCAGAGAAATGCAAATCAAAACCACTATGAGGTACCATCTCATGCTGGTCAGAATGGATGCTATCAAAAAGTCTACAAACAATAAATGCTGGAGAGGGTGTGGAGAAAAGGGAACCCTCTCACACTTCTGGTGGGAATACAAATTAGTACAGCCACTATGGAGAACAGTGTGGAGATTCCTTAGAAAACTGGAAACAGAACTGCCATATGATCCAGCAATCCCACTGCTGGGCATATACACAGAGGTAACCAGAATTGAAAGAGATATGTGTACCCCAATGTTCATCATAGCACTGTTTACAATAACTAGAACATGGAAGCAACCTAGATGTCCATTGGCAGATGGCTGGATAAAAAAGCTGTGGTACACATACACAATGGAATATTACTCAGCTATTAAAAAGAATGCATTTGAATCAGTTCTAATGAGGTGGATGAAACTGGAGCCTATTATACAGAGTGAAGTCAGAAAGAAAAACACCAATACAGTACATTAACACACATATATGGAATTTAGAAAGATGGTAACAATGACCCTATATGCAAGACAGCAAAAGAACAGACTTTTGGACTCTATGGGAGAAGGCAAGGGTGGGATGATTTGAGAGAATAGCACTGAAACATGTATATTACCATATGTGAAATAGATGACGAGTCCAAGTTCAATGCATGAAACGGGACACTCAAAGCCAGTGCACTGGGACAACCCTGAGGGATGGGATGGGGAGGGAGGTGGGAGGGGGGTTCAGGATGGGGGACACATGTACACCAATGGCTGATTCATGTCAATGTATGGCAAAACCCACAATACTGTAAAGTAATTAGCCTCCAATCAAAATAAATTAATTTTTTTTTAAAGTTAAAAAAAAAAAAAAAAGAAATTGCCTTTACAAAAGTTGACACTTCAGTCTGGTTATTTCTATGGAAAGATGTCAGTTTGGAGCATCCTGGATGCAAAGGCCTGACTTTACAAGATCCACAGATGCACTTGAACAGACTAAACTGGGGTTGCTGACCATGCCAATCACTGATGTGCAAGCTTTAGTTCACTCTGAGACCATCTCTCCATTGCCCAAGGTAGTCACAAGTAATAACCAGCAGGTGACTTCAGTGGTTAGCACAACTCAGATTCAAATGGCAGTTTCTCAAAGAAAATGTGACCAGCATCATATTAAATTCTCAACATAAAGTCTCAAAAATTGATAAAAATTCTTAAACTTTGTTTTAAAAATCTCAAATTTCTTAAAATTGTTCAATTGCTGAATTCTTAAAAAAAAAAAAGGCAACTTATTTAATTTCTTCAACAGTCCTATGAGATAGGCATTTTTATTCCAATTTGACAGTTGAAGAAAGACCCCGAGGGACTGAGAAGCTTGCCCAAGGCCATACACAAATGACAACTAAGAATCACCTCTGGGATCCTTACCTGATGGGAGTCGATTCCAAATGCGTTATACTGGTAACAGTGCCAGGTTTATGTCCTCATTACAAGTGGGATATTACTCATGCAACTACAGAAACAACAGAACAAAAACAACAAAAATGGTACAGAAGTACATCCTAGTCCCCTGCTTTTAATTCATTACTAAGGTTTACCATCTTTATGGTTTCTAAATGAACTCCTTGAGGTCAGCAAAGAATAATGATGGAAAATATTAACACAGTTAATTATTAAAAACTATTGATCCTTAATATCAAAACTAAAACCTACAAGTTTATACAAGAGAAAGCTACCTTGAAAAAGCTGGACATCCACTTTAAATGGCCAAAAGAAACTCTCCAGAGTCTATGAAAGGTTTTCTAGGAATGGTTAACAGAACAGACATCTTAAGAATGGGGATAGGATATCAATGACATGACTGAGTGAACTGAACTGAACTGACTGAAGCTCTTCAGGATCCTTTCAAAGAATGAATCTAAGTTAGAACAAAACTAAATGGGAAAACAAAATGTCATTTATGGCCTATTATTAGCAAATATTTTTTAGAATAAGAACAATATTGTTGTTCAGTCACTCAGTCGTGTCCAACTCTTTGCTACCTCATGGACTGCAGCATGCCAGGCTTCCCTGTCCTTCACCATCTCCCCAAGTTTGCTCAAACTCATTTCCATTGAGTCGATGATGCCATCCAACCATCTCATCCTCTCTTGCCTCCTTCTCCTCCTGCCCTCAATCTTTCCCAGCATCAGGGTCTTTTCAGATGAGTCAGCTCTTCACATCAGGTGACCAAAGTATTGGAGCTTCAGCATCACTCCTTCCAATGAATATTCAGAGTTGATTTCCTTTAGGATTGACTAGTTTGATCTTCTTGCAGTCCAAAGCACTCTCAAGAGTCTTCTCCAACACCACAGTTCAAAAGCATCAATTCTTTGGCACTCAGCTTTTCTTTATAGTCCAACTCTCACATCCATACATGACTACTGGAAAAACCATAGCTTTGACAAGATGCACCTTTGTCGTCAAAGTGATGTCTCTGCTTTTAAATACACTAACTTTGCCATAGCTTTTCTTCCAAGGAGCAAGCCTCTTTTGATGGCTACAGTTACTGTCCACAGTGACTTTAAGCCCACGAAAATAAAGTATATCACTGTTTCCACTTTCCCCCATCTATTTGCCATGAAACAAGTTACCAATGCCATGCTTTGCTGGGAGTAGTAATATTTCTGGAAGGCAATTTGGCAGTGAATAATATCAAAGATTTGAAACATCATTCTATCTTTTGATGCAGTAATTCCATTTGTTGGGATTAACTTTAAGGAAAGGAACAGAAATAAGGTGAGAATATGATACACAAACATTTGCTTTATAAGAATTGTATCTTAGTGTTTGGAATAGCTTATATGCCTAATAAGTGATAGGGCAAGTTATAGTAACTTCAGCACTGTAAGTTGTTTGTGAATAAATTTTAATAATAAAGTTAACTGAATACAAAAAATCTTCAAATAACCTAATTTTCTTAAAATGAGCAAAAGACCTGAATAGCCATTTTCCCAAAAGACATACAAAAGGCCAACAAATACATGAAAAAGTTTTCAACATCACTGATCATCAGAATATGCAAATCAAAACCACAAGGAGGTATCACCTCATATCTGTTAGAATAACCAAAAAGACAAGAGCTGACAAACACTGTCCAGAACATGAAGAAAGGGAACGCTTGGTGGGAATGTAAATTGGCTCCGCCACTACAGAAAATACTATAGAGGTTTCTCAAGATATTAAAAATAAAACTACTGCGTGATCTAGCAACCCCACTTCTTTGTAGACATCCAAAGGAAATGAAATCATCTTAAAGAAATATGTGCACCCCCACTGCAGCATCATCCACAATAGCCAAGGTATAATAAAAACATTCTACCTTGTGTTCACCAACAGATGGATAAAGGAAATGTGACATATGTATGTATATGGGTATATATATATACACATATATAAAACAATATTATTCAGCCTTTAAAAAGGAAACCTTGGCATTTGTGATAACATAGAATAACTTAGAGGGCATTAAGTGAAGTGAAATAAGCCAGACAGAGAAAGACAAATATTGCATGGTATCATTTATATGTGAAATCTTAAAAAAAAATTCACTCAGAGTTGAAGAATAGTTGCCAGGGGCTGAAGGGGGTGAGAGAAATAGGGAGAGGTTGGTAAAAGGTACAGATTTACAGATATAAGATGAACAACATTGAGGATAATAATAATGTATCATATTACTGAAATTTGCTAGGAAGATAAACTTGTGTTCTCACTTAAAAAAAAAAAAAGACAAGTATGTGGGGAAAAAAAAGAGCCCAGGTTAATTAATTGGATGTGGAGAATCCTCTCACAGTGTATACATATATCAAATCATCATGTTGGACACTTTATTTTTTTTGAAGAGCTAAACTATCCATAACTGGAAATAATTTTAATAATGTGTGTACAGGGCAACCTCAGTTAGCCAACACAGAACTATAGCTCTAAAGCAACCAGCTCTCTTCAGGCTCAGAAGGCCCATGTCCATCTCAAGGGAAAACAGTAACAATTAAAACAGCAATGAATACTTTTTTAAAAATTTATTTATTTTAATTAGAGGCTAATTACAATAAAAATACCTACTGTTTTACTTGTCAATTATACCTCGAGCTGAAAACGAAAAACTTGAACACCAGGTTCCAAAACCACTTGGGCAAGGAGGTTAAACTGTAGAATTAAGACAATGGGCTTTGGAATCTGACTGCCTGGGTTAAATCTCACTCTGCCAACAATTAGCTGTATGATCTCAAGTTGGTTATTGAATCTCAGTTTCTTCACTGGTGAAATGAGTATGAAACCAGTAACTAGTTCATTGGACTTTTGTGAAAATTCAGTGAGATAATACAAAATATTCAACTGTCCTTGGCACATAGAAAACACTCAACAAATTGCTCACCATTATTAATCATCTATATTATAGTTGACATAATTGGCATAAAAACGATAATGTATTATTTCTAGGTGGTACAATGACAGGTTTTTATTTTCTTCTTTGTACCTTGCCCTATTTTCCAAGTCAGAGATGTAGGATACCCTCATGAATAAAAAAATTTTTTCTGAGAAAACATCTGGAAGCCCTTGGCCCAGTGCCTGGCACATGGACGTTCTTCCAAATGCTTGCTGGAATGGTACCCACTGGCTGCCCTCGCCAGCTAATGTCAAATGAGTAATTCACATCCAAGACTGCCGCAAGCTGCCTGCCCATCCTACTGTGGGTCTCCTTAGGGCAGAGCCTCTCCCACATCCTGCTCCATTACCACCCGTAGATTCTTCCCCAGCACCCCCTGATGGAATAATTTCACCTTAGTCAGCCCAGTGACCCCTTGCCACATGCGGAGGTCACCTATTCAATAAATACTGCCTGATTCACTGAATCTAATATGATAATTTGAAGAATGAAGACATTTGATAAAGTCAGCAGCTTATTATTCTACATATAGTAAGTATTCCAGTTTTCAAAGAATGATTTCTAACTCTTAATTATGCATCACCACTTCCATCAAACACTGTCTACATTCTCAAGGCTTCTTCTACTATATGAGGTCATCATGGTAGGTTTTCCAAGCCTTACAACACTCACACAATTCACATTGAATAATGGGTAAGTTGTTAAAAAAGACAACTTTAAGGGCTCAATTTTGGTCTAGACCTATTATAATAGTCAACTTCAAAAGTTAGTTTTGGGAACAGAGACTAATGAAACAGCAACTTCACCACAGTATATCTACATTTTACTGCCATTTTGCTTTTAATCCTCAACCCAAAGCTAAAAATACAGCATTATGAGAGAATATGAATATACTCCAATAGTTGATAGCTCTCTAGATAAACACTGACAGCTCTATTGTCAAGATTATTATTCTAGATTCACTTCAGTTCAGTCACTCAGTCGTGTCCGACTCTTTGCAACCCCATGAATTGCAGCACGCCAGGCCTCCCTGTCCATCACCAACTCCCGGAGTTCACGTAAATTCATGTCCATCAACTCGGTGATGCCATCCAGCCATCTCATCCTCTGTCGTCCCCTTCTCCTCTTGCCCCCAATCCTTCCCAGCATCAGAGTCTTTTCCAATGAGTTAACTCTTTGCATGAGGTGGCCAAAGTACTGGAGTTTCAGCTTTAGCATCAGTCCTTCCAAAGAACACCCAGGGCTGATCTCCTTTAGAATGGACTGGTTGGATCTCCTTGCAGTCCAAGGGACTCTCAAGAGTCTTCTCCAACACCACAGTTCAAAGGCATCAATTCTTCAGCACTCAGCTTTCTTCACAGTCCAACTCTCATATCCATACATGACCGCTGGAAAAACCATAGCCTTGACTAGATGGACCTTTGTTGGCAAAGTAATGTCTCTGCTTTTGAATATGCTATCTAGGTTGGTCATAACTTTCCTTCCAAGGAGAAAGCGTCTTTTAATTTCATGGTTGCAATCACCATCTACAGTGATTTTGGAGCCCCCCAAAATAAAGTCTAACACTGTTTCCCCATCTATTTCCCATGAAGTAATGGGACCAGATGCTATGATCTTTGTTTTCTGAATGTTGAGCTTTAAGCCAACTTTTTCACTCTCCTCTTTCACTTTCATCAGGAGGCTTTTGAGTTCCTCTTCACTTTATGCCATAAGGGTGGTGTCATCTGCATATCTGAGGTTATTGATATTTCTCCCGGCAGTCTTGATTCCAGCTTGTGCTTCTTCCAGCCCAGCGTTTCTCATTATGTACTCTGCATGTAAGTTAAATAAGCAGGGTGACAATATACAGCCTTGAAGTACTTCTTCTCCTATTTAGAACCAGTCTATTGTTCCATGTCCAGTTCTAACTGTTGCTTCCTGACCTGCATATAGGTTTCTCAAGAGGCAGGTCAGGTGGTCTGGTATTCCCATCTCTTTCAGAATTTTCCACAGTTTCTTGTGATCCACACAGTCAAAGGCTTTGGCATAGTCAATAAAGCAGAAATAGATGTTTTTCTGGAACTCTCTTGCTTTTTCCATGATCCAGCGAATGTTGGCAATTTGATCTCTGGTTCCTCTGCCTTTTCTAAAACCAGCTTGAGCATCAGGAAGTTCACGGTTCACGTATTGCTGAAGCCTGGCTTGGAGAATTTTGAGCATTACTTTACTAGCGTGTGAGAGGAGTGCAATTGTGCAGTAGTTTGAGCATTCTTTGGCATTGCCTTTCTTTGGGACTGGAATGAAAACGGACCTTTTCCAGTCCTGTGGCCACTGCTGAGTTTTACAAATTTTCTGGTATATTGAGTGCAGCACTTTCACAGCATCATCTTTCAGGATTTGAAATAGCTCAACTGGAATTACATCACCTCCACTAGCTTTGTTCATAGTGAGCTTTCTAAGGCTCACTTACCTTCACATTCCAGGATGTCTGGCTCTAGGTGAGTGATCACACCATTGTGATTATCTTGGTCATGAAGATCTTTTTTGTGTAGTTTTTGTGTATTCTTGCCACCTCTTCTTAATATCTTCTGCTTCTGTTAGGTCCATACCATTTCTGTCCTTTATTGAGCCCATCTTTGCATGAAATGTCCCCTTGGTATCTCTAGTTTTCTTGAAGAGATCTCTAGTCTTTCCCATTCTGTTGTTTTCCTCTATTTCTTTGCATTGATTGCTGAGGAAAGCTTTCTTATCTCTCTTTGCTTTTCTTTGGAACTCTGCATTCAGATGCTTATATCTTTCCTTTTCTCCTTTGCTTTTTGCTTCTCTTATTTTCACAGCTATTTTTAAGTCCTCCTCAGACAGCCATTTTGCTTTTTTGCATTTCTTTTCCATGGGGATAGTCTTGATCCCTGTCTCCTGTACAATGTCATGAACCTCCGTCCATAGTTCATCAGACACTCTAACAGATATAGTCCCTTAAATCTATTTCTCACTTCCACTGTATTATCATAAGGGATTTGATTTAGGTCATACCTGAATGGTCTAGTGGTTTCCCCTACTTTCTTCAATTTCAGTCTGAATTTGGCAATAAGGAGTTCATGATCTGAGCCACAGTCAGCTCCTGGTCTTGTTTTTGCTAACTCTATAGAGCTTCTCTATCTTTGGCTGCAAAGAATATAATCAATCTTATTTCAGTGTTGACCATCTGGTGATTTCCATGTGTAGAGTCTGCTCGTGTTGTTGGAAGAGGGGGTTTGCTATGACCAGTGCGTTCTCTTTGCAAAAGTCTATTAGCCTTTGCCCTGCTTCATTCCGTATTCCAAGGCCAAATTTGCCTGTTACTTCAGGTGTTTCTTGACTTCCTACTTTTGCATTCCAGTCCCCTATAATGAAAAAGACATCTATTTTGGGTGTTAGTTCTAAAAGGTCTTGTAGGTCTTCATAGAACCATTCAACTTCAGCTTCTTCAGCATTACTGGTTAGGGCATAGACTTGGATTACTGTGATATTGAATGGTTTGCCTTGGAAACGAACAGAGATCATTCTGTCGTTTTTGAGATTGCATCCAAGTACTGCATTTCAGACTCTTTTGTTGACCATGATGGCTACTCCATTTCTTCTAAGGGATTCCTGCCCACAGTAGTAGATATAATGGTCATCTGAGTTAAATTCACCCATTCCAGTCCATTTCAGTTCACTGATTCCTAGAATGTCAACGTTCACTCTTGCCATCTCCTGTTGGACCACTTCCAATTTGCCTTGATTCATGGACCTAACATTCCAGGTTCCTATGCAATATTGCTTTACAGCATCGGACCTTGCTTCTATCACCAGTCACATCCACAGCTGTGTATTCTTTTTGCTTTGGCTCCATCCCTTCATTCTTTCTGGAGTTATTTCTCCACTGGTCCCCAGTAGCATATTGGGCACCTACCGACCTGGGGAGTTCCCCTTTCAGTATCCTATCATTTTGCCTTTTCATACCTTTCATGGGGTTCTCAAGGCAAGAATACGGAAGTGGTTTGCCATTCCCTTCTCCAGTGGACCACATCACATCCTGTCAGTTATGTGTAATTATTCTAGATTAGCTGTGCTCAAAGTGTGGTCTCCAGACCAGCAGCCTCGGGATCAACTAGAACTTGTCAGAAATGCAGATTCTCGGGTCCCACCCTGACCTAGTCAATCAAAAACTCTGAGACTGGGGCCCAGAAATCTGAATTTTAACTAGTCCTCTAGTGATTCTGATGCATACTAAAGTTTGAAAACAATGTCTCTAAAAACAGGAATCCAACTAACACCAAACCATATAACTGTTTAAGTACTAGGACAACTATATAGCCAGAGAGGCCTTGGCTATCTGGAGAGTAAGTTTGCTGGGGCAGAAAATGCACCTCACACAAGCTTCATCTTGCTCAGGGAAGCCTGAAACTGTGGTGATTTGATGATTTCATTGCCAAAGGAAGAGTACAGAGAAGACATCCTTGAGAAACAAATAAGCCATGATCTACAGCAGTGGAAAGTATGAAATATCCTTCCTCATGCTCAAGCTGATGGCAGAGGCAACAGTCCCTTGATGGAATTAAACAGCATGCTGAAATTAAGAATTTGATCCCCTCTGTCTGATTTGCTGGAAAACTTTTAGGAAAGTCACTACCTCATTGTGCCATTAGCAAAAGTGCAATTTTTAAAATCCCTGTATGAATGCTTTGGAGCCAGCTGCTACTTACCAGTCATGAACTCTTCAAAGAATCTTCAAAGATGGAAAAATCTCTCAGGACTTCCCTGGTGATCCAGTGGCTAAGACTCCATGCTTCCAATGCAGGGGTCATGCATTTGATCCCTGGCCAGGAAAGTTCCATATGCCATGCAGCCAAGAAAAAAAGAAAGTCCCATCTCTCAGGCCACTGTGAGGATTTTTATAATTTATAAAACAGTTCCCTATCATCTGTCAAATAAGAGAAACTTTAAAATTTTTAATTATCATATTGATGAAATATTTTGTTATTATGAAATAAGTAGTACTAGAAACATCTGGTAATGAAAAAGGTATTACAAAACCAATCTTACTAGGCCTTCAATTATTATCCAGCAAACTTCAATGCCATGAAAGAGAACATGACGGAAACTTACATTCAAGGTTAAGACTGTGAGTGATAGAAAAAAAAAAGATTAAATAAATATTAAACAAAACCTATTAAAAGAATAGGGAAAACAATCACTTGCTTAAATTTAGTCATAAATCCTGGTGGCTCAGACAGTAAAAAATCTGCCTGCAGCGTGGGAGACCTGGGTTTGATCCCTCGGTCAGGAAGATCCCCTGGAATAGGAAATGGCTACTCACTCCAGTATTCTTGCCTGGAGAATTTCATGGACAGAGCAGCCTGGTAGGCTACAGTCCATGGGGTTGCAAGGAGTCAGACATGAATGAGAGACTAACACTTTCACTTTCATACACCTATATACACCAGAGAAATGTGCAAGTTGTAAATATTTCAAATGAAATGAAAAAGGAAATTTGGAGAGCTTGGAAATATGACAGACCACTTTATGAAACTCAAAAGAATAAGCCTGAATTTGGTTCTATCTCCCATGGGGTCGGGAGGACACAGCTTCCCTGAACCTTGGTTACTTCTATAGGGATAATGACAATCATCTCTTGATATTTTTATATGCAAACATGCCTTGCATGGCTCTCTAGATGGATCTGAATCTGTTGAATCCTAATTTACAATCCATTTTTGAAAGCAAGAGGTACATAAACATTTGGCTTACCCAGATTTTAACAATCACATGATTCCAGTTTCCTGGGGAAAAGGTGTGGGGCCTCCTAACTTTATAGTTGGGGAGGAAATCTCCCACTCATAGATGGTGCTCTCAGTCATGCTTCACACACCAGATTCTGATCTTCAAGACCCTGAGATATAGGCATGACTATTTTATCATTCCCATTTTGCGAGTGGAGAAACAATCAACTGGGCAGTCCCCCAAGATTCCAAACCTTGAACAGAGGGATGAGCTCTACAGAACACCTCTTCTGGGACCAGACTAGAGTCTCAACCAAAAGCAAATGGAAGTGGTTTCATCAAATTGAAGATAATTGATGAACTGATAAAGATCTAGACCCTCAGAAAATCCCATGAGAGAAAGAATATTGGGAGCTTGGGAAACCATAAAGCATGAAGGGAGAAAATGCACTAACAGAAAATGGGACTATTTCCTTAACCCAGAATCCCTCCAAATATATTTTCCCTTCTCCATGGGTACCCACTGCACAGGAAGAGACCATAACCCCCAGACTCCCCCGTGTCTAGGTCTCCGCCAATGGATTGGTAATGACAATGATAGAGAAACTCCTAGTCACCTGTCTGGGAGGACACCCTTCCCCTGGACTCCCAATCTGTCCCTCTGGGAAGGAGGACTCCAGTCCCTCTGGAGGCTGGGACTAGAGAACATGGGAGTAACTGTGGATGCCCAGAGCTGCACCAATGGCCTGGGTCTCTGGGTCATATGTGGGTAAGATACAAACCCTCTGTGGTCTCAGAGCCACTGTATTGTTGGGTGCTGTTATAGCAACTTAACCTCTACTCTACTATTACAGAAAACAGGGAAGGTGAGGCAGGAAGGAGAGAGACCAGAAAAGGTAAACAGTATGTTATGAACCCATTAGAGTCTGTAGTATAGAAACCTACTTCATTATACAGGGAAGGGATGAGAGAGAAATCAGCTTCAGTAATTAGGTCTTTGCCATCCACTTAATGAGAAGAGAAAATATTTAACAAACTGTACATAAACATTATTTTGGCAAAAAGTAAACAAAATAATATTGTTAAGTGTATAAAAACAAAATGGTCTGGATAACAAATAAAAAATATTAAGACAAACTGCCAACAACTTGCTGGATCATAAGAAAACAAGGACATTATAAAATTCCTTAGGGTGCTATTTTTAAACAGCCAGAAAACCTGGCTTGAAATTATTAACCATGATTTTTGAAAATATAGCAGTAAATAATAGGTATATAAAGAATGAGCCATGTGGCCTTTTCAGGAGGAATCATGCATGGCAACTTATTAAAAGCCCAGGGTTACAGGTTCCATCTAATCAAATTAGTAGATGCTTGTCCACGAAGATAAAGAACAGACTAATGACAGGCAGGAAGGGCTGCAGCTGTAGGGAAAGCCTTAATGAGAAGGATGGAGCAAAGTGCTGGGTGTGGTTGGCTTAAGTCAATTAATATAATAGATCAAATAAGTATTAATGAGATAAAACCAGCGGGCATGTCACCTTTCTTCTACAGTTTAATGAACTCCACAGCTTTGTGGATATCATCAGTCTTAGCACTAAACCCAAGTCACCTTCATTTCTTGAAATGTAAAGCCTGTAAAGGGAGACTATAGATTTGAAAGTGCCAGGCTTTCCTAGAAAAAAAGAGTATTCTGTCTCCCAGTGAATCACCAAGAAAAAGTAAAGCTTTAATTGACAACCTCGAATCACAAGAGTATCCAAACAAAAGAATGAATCTTGGCTTAAGTCATGTTATGTTAGCTTCCCAAATAAAATCATCATTAATAAACCTTTGGTTACTTATTATTCTTCCTCTTGACTTCCTGATTAACTCAGAAGAGGTAATTAGGTCCTAGTGCACCAGGAGTCTGTGACCAAATATATTTATAAAACAAGAAGCGCATTTTAAAACTTCCTGTACAAATTTCTGAACTTTGCTTATAGAACCCACACCAATGATTAAAAACAATAATGGAGGAGAAGGAAAAACCACTTATTGGTACTAAAGCCTTTACTGTAATAAACCAAATATATTTACAATTTATACAAATGTTTAACCTTCAACAAAAATACAAAAAAAACATTTCACAAGATGCAAAACCGGGAAACAAGTTAATTGGAGACACCACTGATCTACCAAGGACAGATAGGAGGAAAACCACAAGGAACAGAAAGGTAATCTCGGCAGACCTCACAGAAAGAAAAGGATGAACTCTGCCTGGGCCGGCAGGCTCCGTTCCTGGAGCCTGCAACCCTCACCCCTCTGTCCACGTTGCCTCGGTGCTCCATTTGGTCTAGGTAGATAGGTGACCTTCTCTTGATGTGCTCGTTGCCTCCTCTTTGTAGACGCAAAGTAGTTTTGTGTCAAGGTTTGGAAACAGGTTTTTGTGTTTTTAAAGTTACGACTTTTCTATTTCTACAAATTCAAAACATTTTGGCCCAATTCAACTATAAACATTAAACTACATAATGTTTTCAGTAGATGACTTCATAGACTGTAGCCTTCTTGTCCCCTGAGCCAGTGACAATGTATTTGTCATCCACAGAGATGTCACAGCTGAGCACAGATGAGGACTCTTTGGACTGGAAGAGAAAACAATGGATGTGTGTTTGGTGGAATAGAGATGCTCCAGGCCCTGTCCCTCCAAGGCACCTTCACTTCCAGCATCATCAGGAACACTGTAGTCCAAATGTTGCCATTCTGGGTGAGGAGCACTGACTTACCTGGAATATACTAGCTCCATAGGGGGTCCTCCAAGCATTGAGGAGGTTATCTTTTCCAGTACTCACAAACCATTTACCTAGAATTAGCAAAGGAACAGGTAATAAGATCAAAATTCCTGGTATATATTAGCTACCTGAACTTAATCAAACTCAGAGCATTGTTTAATTATGAGCTATCATGCCCAAGGGTGTGACATAAGTAGAGAAGGCAGGTTTTAAATATGGGCTCCATTGTGAACCATCTGTGATCTTGGGTTTAATCAAAGCGGTGGCAGGGACCATGTCAGTCCCATTAGCCACTGGAAACATGACAAGTAGCTTCACACCCAGCACACAGTGGGTCCTCTGTCAATCAATGAAGTTGTTTTCTGTTAGTCTCCTTATGATAAATGGGACTAGAAAGGATTGAATGAGGAATCTAAGTTAAATGGCAGATAGGATATATGGCACATAGAATGTGGTCAGTATAATGTGATAGCTATTAACCCACCCTTCATCTCATGAATAAGTATTCCCCATGAACTTCTCTCATACTCCTCACTGCAGAGTGTAATGGTCTGGGCGCCCCAAAATGCTCCCTTCTCTGACCATGGGCTCCTCATCCTGGTCAGTCCACAACGACCTCCTTTGCTCCTGCCTCATTCTCCTACAAATTCCCACCCATCCCCCTCAGAGGGGTACCTAACTGCCCTCCACCCACACTTCTGATTCTCTTCACTAAAAACAAACATGCGTCAAAACCTTGTATTAGGCAATTTTATCGCCTGCTGACTTTTCTCAAATTAGGGAAACAGACCGAAACAGACATCACTATGCTCTGAGGGACAATTTTAAGACAATAGAATGATTGCATCCAGCTGCTCAGAGAACAACATTTTTTCCAGATATGATCTCCACTGTATTTTTTTAGAAGTATTTTCCATTTCGGCCACCGGCGTCCTCCGGTTTCCTTTCAGCTGAACTCACCACAATAAGCGAATTTTAGGGACAGCACACAGCTCTCGTGGAGATGCAGCTGGTACTTGTCAGGTTTGTTCACGTGGAGGACTTCCACGTTGCTGCTCTCCATGCCCACAGCCAGCCACTCCCCAGTTGGGCAATACCCAAGGGAGAATATCTACAAGAAGCAGAGAGGCTCACTGAGTAGTTTGCCCATATAGACCTGGGAAGTGAACAGACAACAAAGGGGAAAACTAGCAAGAACAGGAGGATGTAGTAAGTAAAGCGCAGGCTGTGGCCAAGTCTACAGGACAAGCAACCCAACCCAGATAAGTCAAGTGTTAAAGACCTTGAAGGAATGAGAAAGAAAAACAACACTTACTCCATGCGTGATAAAATCAAGAAGTAAATTCTCAGGAACTAATAAAGGTATTCATGTGTGTTATCTAAAAGGGTTGTCTTTTACAGTTAGTGGTGATGGTTTAGTCACTAAGTCATAACCAACTCTTGCGACCCCATGGATAATAGCCCTCCAGGTTTCTCTATTCATGGGATTTTTCTGGGAAGAATACTGGAGTGGGTTGCCATTTCCTCCTCCAGGGGATCTTAATGACCCAGGGATCAAACTCCATGTCTCCTATATTGCACGTGGATTCTTGAAAGCCTGTCTTTTATAGATACTAACTGAGATACTTATGGATGAAATGATACAATGTCTGGGATTTACTTTAATAAACATAATCCAGTGTTTGGAGGCAGGGATGACAGATGAGAAGGGTTATGTGTTAGGAACTGAAGTTGGGTGATGGGCATATGGGGTTTATCATATAATTCTCTGTGCTTTCATATATGCTTGAACATTCTCTGTTCTCATATATATTTGAAATTTTTCATAAGAATTTTTTTTAATAAAAAAATGTAGACTGAAAATAGAATCCTAACCATAACGGAAACAGGGCTGGAAGGGAACAGGGAAGACTATAAGGAACTCGACAGAATTTTGACAGGGATATGAAATTTAGTTGAACATATAGCTGCTTTCTATTTCTGTCATACTTTTCTAATTATTTTTATTACCAAAAAAAAAAAAAAAAGTAAATAAGTCATGACAAAATAAAACAATTCCACCATCAGAAAACAGTTAACATGGCATGCACTGTCTTTCCCCAAACAGGCCTAGATTCAGACACTTGACATCTAAATAATCTCCACAATGCAAAATCAAAGTTGCCATTTTCCTATCATTTCAAAATTCCATAAATCTAGTCAGCCATGAGTCCAATTTCTAAGGGATGACTAATAAAACAGGCATCCACTGAGATACCACTGTATTTTTTAAGCTCCCTGATGTAAGTGAAATGAATTAACTTGTAGAGCTGTTGTGATTTTTCTCTACTCCTTGTGACATCCCTGCATATTTTTAAAGGTCTATTTATATGAGAATCAAATCATCTCTCACCCCTACATCAGATGGTGAGAAGATGGACAACACATCAGACCCTGTACTTTCTTCACGGCACAAATTCCTGCAATGAATTCACCGATAAACAAAACAACTAACAAGTCTTTACCTACAGCATTTTAAAAGCCAGTCTAAGTGTTTCAGGGTGATTTGGGGGGGTGTGTGTGTGTGTGTGTGTGTATCTCAAATGAAATTCTGGTCTGTTTGTCTAGCTTCCACTCTCCTGGGGGTGAGGGTGGGGGAGGTGAGGGAGGGTCCCGGGGAGGGACGAGTGCGCACCTGGGAGGTGAAGTCGTGCTGCTGCAGCTGCCGCCCCTCGCGCAAGTCCCAGGACCGGACCGTGTTGTCCAAGCCGCCTGTCCAGAGCTTGGTGCCATCATTAGAAATGTCAATACAGCTGGCCCCGTCCGTGTGGCCCTGGAATTGCCTGATAAAACAAACCAGATTGAATAATGATTTCCTGCCAGAGCTCAAGGTAAACACTGTTGTGTTGTTAGTTTTGGACTCGCCGGGCGTGTGTCATCTCCTTGTGTCTGCTGATGTGCAAGATCAAACCAACCTTCTTCCCTCGAGGAGGAGAGGAAACGGCACCTGCAGATTTTCTTTTCCTTTTTTCATGATCCAAGTGCTGAAGAAATGGAATGCTGTTTTAGGTCACCACACAGGAGAAGTTAAATACGCTCCAAGAGCTATTCTTACAAATCTGTCTGGAAGGTGAAATTCCTCCCAGGTCTGGAAAAGTGTTTAAGTGTGAAAAGAAGGGGGGAAAAAAAGACAAACACACAGAATCCCAAGTGTATTCCTTACAAAAAGAGGCAGGCTTTGCCTCTAACTGCAAAGGCCTGTATCACCACACCACGGACTCGGGGCCCGGGAGCACACCCATTTCCATGAGTGAGTAGCACCGAGATGCCCTTCGTGCCAGCAAAGCATGAGCTCATGTATTGACTCAACCTTGCGTTCTCTATTAGAAAAAGCCCTGCATTAGGAAATTTGGACTCCCAGAGACAAAGCGGCATGCCAGCCTCCTGACTCAGCCGCATGGGGCAGAGAGAGCTGATTGCTGACTGATCCCTGGGCATGGTCCTGCTTGGAATCCCAGCACAAGGCCTTTGTTCTCTTGAAGGGGAATCTCGTGCCTTAGTCAATAACCACCACCAAAGACCCAGAGAACACATTTGTGGTTGCCAAGGATAGGATGGGGCAGAGGGAGAGGGATGGACTGGGAGTTTGGGGTTAGTAGATGCAAATTATTACATTTAGAATGAATAAACAACAAGGTCATACTCTGCAGCACAGAGAACTTCATCCAATCTTCTGAGATAAACCATAATGGAAAAGAATATTAAAAAAAAATGTATATATGTATCTAACTGAATCATTCTGCTGTACAGCAGAAATTAGCACAACATTGAAAATCAACTATACTTAAACACACACACACACACACACACACACACACACACACACACACACAATGAATCACCACCAAGAATAACCAACAGGGGTTTGCTGAGCACAGACGCTCTGCCAGGCCTCAGGTGGGACTTGCTGAAGGGAGGGTGATGTAACCTACCACAGGGCTGATGGTGTAGGGGGTCATGGGCCTGGTTTTGCAGACCAAGAGGGAGCAGGCAGGGGAGTGACTGGAATAGGTGAGAGGTGTTCCAAGGCTCGATCACAATGGCAAACCAGGCAGAATCCATGAGAGAACTGCTTGGGAACTCAACACTCATAGCAAAGTTTCCACTGCCTCTTCTTCTTGTTACCTTATTACTCCCTCAGAGCTTCACACTTCAAAGCTGAGCTTGGAATGTAAAGGGCATGGAGGAGAGGATGTGAGCTCCACTGCTGCCCTGAATTCTGAGACAAGATACAAAGCAGTATTTCAAAAGTCTCTCTTCTGAAAACTACTCAGAACTTCCACCATGGTCTTCTCCCCCATGCACCCCAAATCTGTCCCTCAAAGTCCCAGCCTGCATCCAAGGTGTCCCCACTGGTCCCCCAGGCCTACTGTAGTCCTACCCCACCTTGTAGTCCTACCCCACCTTTCCAAAGTGCTGCTTTTCCGTCTTCAAAAACCTTGTGAAACCCAAGGACCTCCTTTTCATTTCAGCCTCTGAATTCTTCTTACCTCTGGAACTCATGAAATACCTGTACTCCTTGAGAACAACTGTTTCTCTGGGGACCTAAGCACGTAGCTGGTGCTCATTTCTCCATCCCTCCATACACCCATCTCAGCTCTGCACTAAGGCTCCTAGAAAGCAGCTTTTAGGGCTGTTCAGAACGTGCTGGGTCACAGACATACACAGATATTCAACAGACTCTGCACTGCCCTGTCACACAGGGTGGCCACTAGCTGCGTGTGGCCAGTCCAAACAGAGAGATGTGTGAGGCAATATCCCATCATATCCAACAGGTACTTACTCCCCAGGGGCTGGCACAGAGCAGGAGATCAGAGCACACGAGAGGGCAGGGTGCCCAAACCCCTTTGCAGCGCCTCCACGCTAACATCAGGATAAAGCAGTGCACAAGTGACAGGGGTTAAACAGATGAATACTTGAAAAGCACTTCAAATGAATGTTTTGAAAGTGTATTTATTAAGTTAAAAAAAAGGCAGAAAACTAAGAAAAAATAACCAACAATCACTAGGCTAGAAGTTTGAAGTGGCTGTTGGCTCTGGCTCCAGTTGTTCACTTTGCTCATTCTGAGCTGCCCCGAGAGTGACAAAAATAAAATAAAATAACTGCAGACTGTCACCCACATGCAGGGACAGAGCCTGGTGTGGTAAGACTTGGTAGATTTCTACAGAAAAGGCTGAAGAGTGAGCCGCTTTAATGAGTTCCATGCTCTCTTCCTTCCCTCCAGCCCGTGGCCTGGAAGCATGGAGGGAGTTCTGCTAAGTAACCTATGAATCTAAAAATGTATCACACACAATGTTTCTAAGTGAAGATGAACTGTGACGTTAAAGGGCAAAACATAGGTCCATCCTGCTTTAGATGTTTAATCACTGCTTCCTTTATTTATTTATTCATTTATTTTTTGGGTGAGTGGGCGGCTACTCCCTAGCTGTGGTGCATGGGCTTCTCATCATGGTGACTTCTCTTGTTGCGGAGCACAGGATCGGTAGTTGTGGCGCATGGGCTTATTAGCTGCCCCACGGCGTGTGGGATCTTCCCAGACCAGGGATCGAACCCACGTTCCCTGCAATGGCAGTCAGATTCTTAACCACTGGACCACCAGGGAAGTCCAGTGCTTCCTTTTCAAAAGGCTTTTCTCTAACATCTCTGACATGAGCATCAACTTGGCCAGAGGGAGGGAGCTGGCCAGAGCCGAGGAGGGACACAAAGGTGACAGATTCCAGGCAGCTAGGCTTGTTCCTGGGGGAAATGACCCCTGGACAGGGCTTATTTAGTTATTGAGAAACACTGCTACTTTAAAACCATTTTGTGGGTTAAATTCGTGGAATCTCTTCTAATGTTCTTTTGTTGATTTTCTGTTATCCTGTATCAGTTGGTTCCTATTTGCACATATGAGGTTCCAGGCAAAGCCAAAAACATCTAGTGTTGAGGACCTTTTGTACCTCCATCTAATCCATGGTATTCTGCCCCTTGGCAAAGGCCAGGGATGTTTTTTAAACAAATCTGGCATGAAGAATAGGAACATTAGGGAGGTAAATACAAAGTCTGGGTGACACCCAAGCATGGCAGCAAGAGTGTAAGCCCCTGAGGGCAGCGACACGGTCCTGACACCGAGTTCCAAGCCTGGCCTGCGTGGGCTGAGAACATGGGGGCAGGCAGAGAAGTAGGAGAAATGGGGGGAGGGGACTTTTCTGACCCAAGGAGCCCCAACTTAGGAAACCACCCCCGCTCACCTCACCAGCGTCTGGTTGTGCAGGTCCCACACAGCGATGTTGCCGTCGCTGCAGCATGAGAAGCAGACCTTGGAGTCCGGGCTGATGGCCAGGGCGTAGCAGGCAGGGGCCGAGGACGTCAGCTCTGCCTTGATGCGCGGGGTGGGAGCTGCCAGGTCCCAGATGGACAGGGTACTAGCTTCCCCTCCCACTATGAGAGTGCAGCCATCAGGGAGCAATTTGCAGGAACGGATGTAGTTATCCCTGTTCTGTGAAATAAACATAATTCAATTGTTATAATGCATGACCAAGCAGTAACAATGCTATGTTCTCTAACGGCTATCTTGGTTGTTGACTTAAAAAGTGGTATTTCACGGACACTAGCAAAGCAAGCAGTCTATAGTAAAGATCCGGGTCTGATGGCCACTGGCTCCTTTGGAGTAGTAAACAAAGCAACCTCAGAGGACTGCTCAGTGCATGTGAAGGCTCACATATAATTCCCACTGCTGCCTAGTTTCCTGCTGAAGAGACAAAACTGAGACCATCAGTACATGGAAGGTGGGTGTACATGTACTTCTCCATGAAAAAAAACACTTTTCAAAGCTAGTTTAGAAATCTTTGACCTCATTACCCTGTTATTTACTATTTAGAAAATGCAGACTTGCTGCCTGGGTTTTGGTTTTCATTACTCTTAAGTCTCTCTGCCTAAGGCTTGTACCGTGTCTTCATTAGCCAGATGGATCCTTGTCTGGGAATTTAACACAGCTGCTTTCTCCAGTTGTAACCTGGCTGCTGTCATATTTAAGCCTTTCAATCCAGAGGCCAAAGAAATCAACAAAAGAAGGCATCTATCTATCAAAACCAACACATTAGAAAGGAAGGTGAAACCTAAAATGACCCCCCCGCCTCCGCCACCACCAACAAAGAAGTAACCGCGTCCCCAACAGAAACAGCCAGTCTTTACTGTGCTTTAACCATGGCCTATTGTTCAAAGAGGAGAGAAACTGTAACCAGTGTGATTTCAAAAAAATGAGTTTTACAGAACTCTCCTACTACCATAGAATGTTAAGTTGTGTTTAAGTATGTTTCCTCCTGTTTCATTAATAGATATATGTTTAAGTTATTTGATTACAAAAATAAATCAAGGACTATCCCAAAGATCCTTTTCATCTCAAAACTACAGTCTGTCTTCTTTTTGGAAACACCCTCTCCAGAATCCTTGCTGTGTGCCCGGCAGGCTGTGGGTCAAGGACCACAAGGTAGCCTATAGTCTGCCCAAGGCCAATGGTACGTGGTCTATGAATGGGTCCTGTACATGGGTACTCTGTAAAGGACATGTCCCAACATGTTCTATGATCCCTAAAAATGCAACATGGTATTCTCTTACTGTGGGAGTGGGGGTGGGGAGGTGGCATAGGAGCTTGAAGGGAGCACTCCCTCCCACCCCACCACCCCCATTCTGCTGATGGCTGCCCTGATTTCGTGCAGTGTGATCTATTAACTCTTTCCTGAAATTAAGGTCATAAAACTCAGCCAGATCTCCCTGAAAACACAGCCCCTGTTCAGAATGGTTCTATGTCATGTTATCAAATGTTTACTCTTCAATATTTATCCAAAGGCTGCAGGGAAATTAAAAGTGGAGTGGAGTACAGGGCTCAGAGTCCAGGCCTAGCTGCACTCCATCCATTAAACGGGACACCCCCTTCTGCACACACATTCAAACAAGAACAGCTTCTGTAAACTACCGTTGAAATATTTTTTTAAGAGAAATCCATCAACTCTGGGATTTAACCACTGAAATAGCAACAAATGAAACCTTCACGCTGAGGGGAGAGGGTGGGGAGAGCTAAATGGCTAACACAGGAAACAGAATGGGCTTCCATTTCCTCATAATGGGAATAAAACCCAGGCCCCGACAGCGATTTCCTTATTGAGTCTCCAGGGGGAAATAACCCTGGTGCACCAGTTCCTTCTCACTCACCAGACAGTCGAGCTGAGAGACGGGGCTCTTGTTGCCGGGGTGGCTGATGTCCCAGACCTTGACGCAGCCCTTCCCACCCGTGTACACATGTCGCGTGGGGTTGCTGATGGTCACCGCACATACCACCTCTCCATGGCTGAGGGTGTTGATCTGGCGAGCGTGTCGGGGGATGCCAGGGCCGATGAGGGCATCTGGGGGGAAGGGGACGGGCTGCATCTGACCATCTGCAGTAACGTGGAAGGAGTATGCGCTTTTGGAGATGGGATGATTAGGGAGAAGAACATGAGAGAAGACAGAAAAAATATTTATCATAAAGCAATTAATCATTACCACAGTATACGTCTATGAAAAAGACAAAAGAAAGATTCTTGCTCTGCTTTCCTTTTGAAAGCAATAGAAGTTGAAGTGTTTATTGATGGAACAAATGAAATAAATAATAGCCAAAGTCTAGGGTTTAAAAAATATATATATTGAATAATATTTTAAAATTTTATAAAGATTTTTAAATTGTGCTGCTTTATTTCATAAAAAAAAAAATTCCTTCAAAAGAACACTAAATGTACTTCCAAATTACCATAAAATTCCTCCTTCTATGTACCTAGTATAATTGTATGATTTCTTAGTACAATTTAAAATGATTATTTTTGATGCTTAAGATGAAGCCCTTACGAGCTCATAATAATTACACATGGTACAGTATATTTCAAAATCAACAAACAAAAACAGCTTTCTAAATGTACCAGTTTAATGTTTGGACTTAAATCTCTTCTGCATAATTGACATAAAATAATAAAAGAGAATGTCTTAAGTTAAATGAAGACTTCAAGTTTCCTCCTCAACTACCTCCCTGTCTACTTTGGCCACAAAACACAGTTTTATCAAAGGTAGCAAAGCTCCCAGTAAAAGATGACTCCTCTCAGCTTTGCTCTGGCCAGGTATGCCCATGTTCTGTCTGATGAGATGTAGGCAGAAGCTGCTGGGTGGCACTTAGTTCATAACCTAAAAGAAAGGGAATCTGGGGGATATGGAAACTGTCTGTACTTTCCATACAATTTTGCTGTTAGCCTAAAATTGCTCTAAAAAATAAGTTTATTAATTAAAAAAAAAGAAAGAAAAAGAATTTAAAAAGAGGAAAGGGAGTGTGCCTTCTCTCTTCTTTCCCTCTTTTCTGCTAACTGAACTATGAGCATGATGACTGGAGCTTCCGTAGCCTTTTTGGGTCACAACATGACTTTGAAGATGGAAATCAGTTGCTGAGGGGCACAAAACAAAATGATAGGGTGCACAAACCCTGGTGACACGATGGGGCTTGACACCTGCCCTGGGCTGACAGCCAGTATCTTTTATGGGAGAGGGAAATGAACTTCTATGTTTTTTTGGCTATTATTTTCTTCCCTGTTAAATACAGACAAATACCTGTATTTAGTTAATACCTAATCCCAGTGTTGGCACCCCACTCCAGTACTCTTGCCTGGAGAATCCCATGGACGGAGGAGCCTGGAAGGCTGCAGTCCGTGGGGTCGCTGAGGGTTGGACACGACCAAGCGACTTCACTTTCACTAATCCCAGTGTACACTTGTTTCTAAACCAAAATCTTAAAGCATATTTTTTCTTTAACAATCTAATTTCTTGAACTCCAAGCACCAATATATTACAGATACTATAAAATCTCTACAAAGAAAAGACCCTGTAGGGGATGGAAGAAATAGGAGTGATAATATTTCCCACCCACATCTGAACTAGGCACTTTGAAGACCACCGCTTTCACTTTCTTCTTATTCAGAGCATCACTTGATAATCTAGAAGTGCAACATTAAACCTCTATAAGTATGAACACATAAACAACAAATGAAGTATGTAGGGTTTTCTCCTTCCCATAACGCTCTGGGGTAAGTCTGGGCTCCTTCTGGAACTTATCATTGGCAACTTGAAGTCCCTTAACAGATTCTAAAGACCATGGGTATTAAATATAGAACTTAAATTTTCATTTCAATGCTAACTCAAAGTATGAAAAATAACTAAGCATGCACAAAACTCAAAACTGATACAAGATATCAGGTTTCTACCTGCTTGCACATAAAACCCACATAACTTCCTTGAAAGTTATGAAAGCTTGAAAATAAAATATCTGTCCTTATTTTTCTTCTATAAAAACAAAATATCAAATATATGAAAAGATTTCTCCTTAGACTCTAAGAATCTTAGAGTATGAAAAGGCAAAAGGAACCTTAGATATGTTATCTCCTGGCAAACTGGTTCCAATAACTAATATTAAATGGCTATTTGGCCCAAATCCTTAACGTTAGCCTTAATTTGAATGACAGAATACACATGATGGGAACTGCACAGAATGTCATAGGAAATAAATATGCAAATAAAACAATTATAGATCAAGGCACTTATGTCACTAGACCACTAAATCTGTATTTTTTAATTGAAATCTAATATAGCATTATGTAAGTTACAGGCATATAACATATTGAGTCACAACTTTTAAAGGTTATACTCCGTTTATAGTTATTGTAAAATATTGGCTATATTCTGTGTTGTACAATATATCCTTGTAGCTTATTTTACACATAATAGTTGTGTCTCTTAATTCCCTACCCCATTTGTCCCTCCCCGCTTTCCTCTCCCCACTGATAACCACTAGTTTGTTCCCTACATCAATTAGTCTGTTTCTTTTTTATTATTAAATCTTCTATTTTTTAGCCCACAGTATGCTTTGGTGTTGTTAGTCCTTATCAGGTCCACATGATGTTTCAATACATGCACATTAGAATTAATTGAACCTATGCCATTTATTCTGAAGAAGGCAATGGCACCCCACTCCAGTACTCTTGCCTGGAAAATCCCGTGGACGGAGGAGCCTGGTAGGCTGCAGACCATGGGGTCACTAAGAGTCGGACATGACTGAGCAACTTCACTTTCACTTTTCACTTTCATGCATTGGAGAAGAAAATGGCAACCCACTCCAGTGTTCTTACCTGGAGAATCCCAGGGACAGGGGAGCCTGGTGGGCTGCAGTCTATGGGGTCGCACAGAGTTGGACACGACTGAAGCGACTTAGCAGCAGCATGCCATTTATTACAGGGTATTTGGAGTTGGAATCAAAAAGCATTGTATTACTGCCCTTGAAGATAAGACCACAAGAACTGGGGTTGAAGTCTATCTACATTCCAACTTATGTGACCCAAATACCAGGCACCACAATCTAGGTCTGAAGATGACACATGAACGGTGGTCAACATGGGGAGAAAACTTGCTTGTTAGAGCTTTCTGTAATTTCTAAAGAATTACAGCAGATGTGAGGGTTAGCTTTTCTTTTTGCCATACATCAAGGTGGGCACTTCCAGGTAGGCAGTTTCTATCAGGTGCCATTTTAGCAATTCTGGATTTTTCAGTTCAGTTCAGTCGCTCAGTCGTGTCCGACTCTTTGCAACCCCATGAATTGCAGCAGGCCAGGCCTCCCTGTCCATCACCAACTCCAGGGGTTCACTCAGACTTACATCTATCAAGTCAGTGATGCCATCCAGCCATCTCATCCTCTGTCGTCCCCTTCTTCTCCTGCCCCCAATCCCTCCCAGCATCAGAATCTTTTCCAATGAGTCAACTCTTCGCATGAGGTGGCCAAAGTACTGGAGTTTCAGCTTTAGCATCAGTCCTTCCAAAGAACACCCAGGACTGATCTCCTTTAGAATGGACTGGTTGGATCTCCTTACAGTCCATGGGACTCTCAAGAGTCTTCTCCAACACCACAGTTCAAAAGCATCAGTTCTTTGGTGCTCAGCTTTCTTCACAGTCCAACTCTCGCATCCATACATGACCACTGGAAAAACCATAGCCTTGACTAGACGGACCTTTGTTGGCAAAGCAATGTCTCTGCTTTTGAATATGCTATCTAGGTTGGTCATAACTTTCCTTCCAAGGAGTAAGTGTCTTTTAATTTCATGGCTGCAATCACCATCTGCAGTGATTTGGGAGCCCAGAAAAATAACGTCTGACACTGCTTCCCCATCTATTTGCCATGAAGTGATGGGACCAGATGCTATGATCTTAGTTTTCTGAATATTGAGCTTTAAGCCAACTTTTTCACTCTCCTCTTTCATTTTCATCAAGAGGCTCTTTAGTTCCTCTTCACTTTCTGCCATAAGGGTGGTGTCATCTGCATATCTGAGGTTATTGATACTTCTCCCAGCAATCTGGATTATTAGGGGAAGGAAATTTTATCTGCTTCCCCTGGAACTCGGCTTATTATAGGGTTAAATGTTCCAGATTAAAGCAGATGCATGAAGTACAGACAGAGAACTGTATGCTTGTCTTTGGAAGATATCCACCTCTCTCCCAGGTGTCCTCTTCTTTAAACCACACAGGAGGTCTATGATCATCATACTTAGGCAGTTTTAAAACTGATTCACAGTGCAGTGAACTGCTGCCAGAAGCTGTGAACATTCGTCCATCCCAGGGGAAACCCATACGGATGTTAATACATCAGTCACAGGGGGCCTCAGAGGAAGCTGGCGCTGCCCGCTGTGCTGGAGAGCCTAATCAAATGAACAGACCCCAACGAGGCACAGAGCAGGTGCGGCTCACAGAGGGAAAGATGGAAAGGAAAAACCAGGGAAGCAAATGAAACAGCTTGGAATCTGTTATTCACCTCCAGGAAGAACATGAGTGTCTTTGAGAAAGCCCACTTCAATGGCACATCCTAACAATGTTGACGAGGTCCCAGAAGTAAACTTTGCCTCTTTACTGACTGAGAAACTAGGAAAAGTAAGATCAATTAGGAGTGGGTATTTATAAATGGATAGTGTACATTTATAAATACTTCTCATGCCTGAATTTAGAAAGACACCAGCCACAAAAGAATGCATATGGCATGACCACATTTATAGAAGCTCACACACAGGCAGGATTTACCTCTGGTATTAGAAGTTGGGGTGGTGGCTCCCCTTGAGACTGGAAGAGGCATAGATAAGGTTTCTCGGGTGCTCTTTGTGCAAGTCACTGGGCTATACACACGTGATTTGTGTACTTTCTTTTTGTATACATGTATACATTTTTGTATACATGTGCCTCTATTTTTTTTTTAATTTTATTTTATTTTTAAACTTTACATAACTGTATTAGTTTTGCCAAATATCAAAATGAATCCGCCACAGGTATACATGTGTTCCCCATCCTGAACCCTCCTCCCTCCTCCCTCCCCATTCCATCCCTCTGGGTCGTCCCAGTGCACCAGCCCCAAGCATCCAGTATCGTGCATCGAACATGTGCCTCTATTTTTAACGCTTGGATTCATGGGAGGGAGGCTCAAGAGGGAGGGGACCTATGGCAGAAACCAACACAATATTGTAATTATCCTCCAATTAAAAATAAAATTAAAAAAAAAAACAACTTGGATTTGTTTATCCAAGAAAAAGGGGAGGGGCTTTCCTGGTGGCTCGGTGGCAAAGAATCCACCTGCTGATGCAGGGGACACAGGAAGAGCCTATATGCTGCAGCACAACCAAGCCCGTGAGCCCGAACTACCTGAGCATGAGCACCTAGAGGCTGTGCTCAGCGACAAGAAAAACCCCTGCAATGAGAAGCCTGAACACGGAAACTAGACAGCAGCCCCCCACTCGCCACAACTGAAGAAGGCCCACACACACCAATGAAGATCCAGCACAGCCAAAAATGAACAAAGAAATCTTTACAAAGAAAGAAAAAGGGAAGAGGAGGACTCCTGACCACTGTAGGCTGGGTCCACAGGCAGGTTGAGAGCCCAGACCCTGGATTTAAAGGGACATGAGCTTCAGGGCCCCGGTTCACAGCCTCACTGACTATGGTCTTCCTAAGGGGCTTAACTACCTGCAGCCTATTACGTATCTGTTTCCTGATCGACAAGATAGAAATAATAATGAAACATAAGGGCCTCAGGGATGGTAGTAAGGAAAAAAAGGGCCAGCAGCTGCAAAAGTACAAAACACTTAACACTGTGCTTGACACCTGCAGGGGCCTTCGGGAAATGACAGCATCGATACCAAACACCCATGACTTAAAAAGAGCAAAGTGAGGTGACGTTGAATCCAGGGCTCTTATCTTGACCAGAGGACAAGTGTGACAGCCAGGAATGCGGAAAGGGAGGAAGGCGTGGGGTGGGAGCCAGGAAAGCATGTGGTGATGGCGAGGCCAGGAAAACCAGGATACCCATAAATCCTAAAAGGCTAGTTGGGGAGATAGCACAGGCAAAGACGAGTGGAGGATGTTTGGAGAAAGCACTGTGGCCAACTGTGGGGTGGAAAGGAGGAGTCTGGGGTGATGGGGCTCGGTTAGGGGCCATCTACCCACACCCCAGAGCCTCAGAGCTGAGTCCCCAGACCCGGCTGTCTGAATCAAGCACTTGCAGATCAGGATCTAATTCTGCAATCTGGTGGCAGAACTGAACAGAAAAAAGCCCACTGGACGTCACAGATTTAAAACCTGAATGAAACTGAACTCTTTTGGAACCAGGGACTCTACTCCTGGGGCACACAGCAGAGATGGAGGCACCCTGAGTCCCTGCAGGTGCTGCAAACTGGGAAATGGCAGCGTGTTTCCGGGAAGCAGGTGGTTTCCCTAGCAGACTGGCCCCTGTTCATAAAACTACACTGTGTTCCGTGGTCAGTGCTAGAGTTGTGGGCTTGCTGGAAGGAGGCAGGGTCCAGCACACAGTAATGCAGAACCAGGGACCCTGGCGATGAAGGCTGTGGCCAAGACCCTGCTGCCTGTGGACTTGGCCCTCCTGAGCGAGAATTTCTTGCTTTATTAACAGGTATCAAAAAAAAATCTGATCAGATCAAAACCTTCACTCACTTTTTATGGCTCACCAAGCCTTCACAATTGAGTGCCTATGAGCTTCAGTTCATGTGACCATCTTGTAGCCTAAATTCCTAGCCGTGTGGCACAACAGGCCATTCCCCTAAAATATCGCAAACTGTCACATCCCCACGTAGTGCACAAACTGTTCCCTCCTGCCTAGAATAGCACTGCCTCGCCTTCAGTGCACGTCTCCTCCCCACTCTCGCGGCTTGCCTTGACTCCCCAGGTGCCATGAGTCCCTTCCCAGTGCCCTGATTCAATATAAATTGGTATCATGCTGAGGATATCTGTCTCATTCCCGAGTCCTCTAGGGACAGGTGGGATGACTGCACCAGCGAGCATACAGCTGGTGCTCAGTAGAAGAATCCGAATGTCTCAACTCATTAATTGCTACCTAATCACTTACGAATTGAGGCATGAAAGACTGCTCCAGTAAGGAAAGTGAGCTACAGAAAGGTGGGGAGTCCACTTGGGCTCTGCCAGCCAACTTTCCCATAAAACTTATACCAAATGCCTAGGAGGTGGTTTCTCAAAGGGAAGAAGTAGTCCCAGAGACACAGAGCTGATGAAGAGCAGAACAAGAGGCAATGAGAACAACAGGAACTGTGAAATCCACAGGCCACCCCATCAGCAGAACCTGGTGGATGAGAGACCCCTCAGCATCAGCTGCGGCGGAAGTTGCCGTGGGTCACGTGTGACAAGCTGGTTCCTGAGTCTGGGTACTGAAGAGCATACAGTGACGCTTAGGAAGTGAGGGGACCCAGGCCAGAGTTTCAGTTTCGTCACTAGTGAGATGCGGAGACCATATAGAAGTTATCTGGGTTGCATTTCCCTATTTTTACAGCGCGCTGTGACAAAACATACCCTGTAAATGTGACTGCTGAGGTGTGGGGGAAATGATGTCATGTGGGAAAGTACTTGCAGGAAAGTAGGAAGCATTATATAGATTCAACCTTTGGTTCCCATGTCACAGGAGACAGCTCGCCATCCCTTATTATTTACAGAGGAGGGAAAGCAGGACAAGAGAGCATGCATAACAGGTCCAACTCAGCTCATACAAAGGAGGGGCCAGCCAATCACAGAAGTGGGGCTCTAACCTCTACTTTGCTTCCAAGTCAGCACCACCTTTGACACTCTCGCTTCAAGAGGGATTGTGGGGCCCACCAGGATGGAGACACCTTCCCTACACAAAAAGAGAACACCAGGCATCATCCACGTGCTTCATGAAGGAGCCCTGAGGGCTGAGGGCTGTGGCATCTAGCTCATTCTAAGACAGATGAGAACAATGTTAAGTTATGATTTTGGATGATGCTCCCAGCCTCAGGAGCTAGTAGAGTGAAGGTGGCGGCTGGGACTGTTGGGATGTGGACTCATAAGAAAATCAGAGCCATATTATTCTAAGATTCAGAGGGGGGGAAGTCCTCAGGTATATAATTCATCTACTAATGATAAAAATCTTTCTTTGCCAATCTAACAAGCTCTACCTTTAATTTTTTTTTAGGGTCTGCATGCCTAACTTATAACATCTGTTAAATCCTTTACTTCTTTCACAGGATTTTCTCAGTTTGGCCTCTGAGCATCCTCCCAAACAGTAAACATGCAGATCAAGGCGCAGTCCTCACCCCACTTGAAGATAGCATTTCTACATCAATGGAGGGCTTTAGTAACAAAATACAAATAGAGGACATTAAACTATTAAGATGGGAGACTTTTTCCCTTATTTAGTTGAATACACAGCTATCCTCATATTTTAAAAAGGGGAATGCAGAACTTCTTAAAATGGATATAAAAAAAAATTACTAGACAAAGTAATGAAGAAGAGATGGTCTAGCTGATACACAAGAAGTTCTCTGATCAAAGTCTGCATTTATGATTCTAAGGCCCTACTTCCTCCATCAATTAAATTTTTCCAAACTGTAAATGTGCTGGGGCAGCAACAGGGCTCCTATGCAGGACAAGATACAAACCAAGAGACACGTGGACAAAAAGTAAGACAAAGATAAGTTTAAAATACAGCCACTTCAAAGCTCCATTTAAAAGTTCTAGCAAAGGAACCAATCACTGCAGGTAAATAGCAGTATTCACTTAAGAGATAAGACAAGCTATGTCTAGTAAGCTGAAAGCCATTTCTGAAGAGGTAAAAAGGGAGAGAAAAGGAAGGGATGATTGTCCAGCAGCTAAACATAACTCAGATCAAAAGGAAAGGACTTACACTTCAATATAAACCTAAGAAATTAGGGACACAGTCCTAGACCATTCAAAGGTAGAAAAAGAGAAGTTAAACTCAAACACACATGGTGACAATATAGCACAAAATAAGCATGTTCCTTTATGTCCTTAATAGACAAAAAAAAAACCCCAAATATCATAATAAGTAAAAAAGGGCAGGGGCTGAATTGATTTCCAAATCCACTAAATAAACCAAGTGTGGAATCTAGACATGGTCAGCATAGGGATCAGAAGCAAGATCAGGAATGGAGAGGAGGGAGAGGGGACTGGCCACAAAAACGTTTTCTCAGCTAGAAGCTGGATGGCCTTTTTCAATGCTGCAAAACATATTTTCTTAAGAGGCAATTTTACCCCAAATGTAGTTTAGATTTTCTCTTCCCATTAGGCTGCAACTCCAAAAAGGTAGTTTAAAAGGTTTATTTAAACACTAAACAAGTGGGTGGAAGATTTCTCAATTACACGTCTAGCATTAAAACACAGGGTGAGGGAACTTGTAACTTAGCTGGAATCTTGAGTCAAACTATTATTAGTGTGAGTTACAACTGACCTCTAGATGTTACTGTATGAGGCAAGTAGACCTCGGCCCCAAGTATTTGTGGGGAGGAAAGTGGTGCCCTTAGGCCAGGAAAAAAACATCTTGAGAGGAGGGAGGCACAAAATATAACAAAGATGTCAATCTGTCTAAACTTCTTCTAGATTTCTTTTTTTATCAGTGAGCTTCACAGAGTTCAGGGAATAAATTTCCTAAAACTCAAAGTAAGTTCAAATTAAGCCGACAAAATGCAACAATTAAATTTCGCCTTGAGGGTTTGGAAACACAGTGAGAGCAACCGCTTATAAATCAGCATTGCATGTCTCTAAAATGCAAACTGCATTCTCCCTTGGAAAAGGATGAATCATGCGGCCTTACACAATCCTGGGCTCATCCCCCACCTTGTCAACGCGGCAAGTATTTGTTTACTGCCTATCAAGGCTCAAGGGGACAAGAGGACTTCAGAAGCTTTAATTCTAGTGGGGAAGAAGCAAATAGAGATAGGACTTGTACACATGGTTATAATTCAAGGCCAAAGTGTGGAAAGTGTCACAAGACTTACAAGGGGCTGGTGGAGAGAGATCATATGTGGGACAGGCATCAGCAAAGGCTTCTGGGAGGTGGCAGCAGCCTGAAGTGGTCTTTAAAGGAAAGAAAATATTTCTGCAGGGACAGGTAGAGACAAGTTAGAGAGGAAGTTGCTCCAAGTAGGAGGAGAGCCATTCACAGAATACAAGGTTATCCCATTCAGCCAGAGCATGAGATGCAATGCATATGGGACATGAGGCTAGAAAAACAAGCTGAGGTGACTCTATCAGAGGGATTACATCAGGAGATTATATGCACCTTTTGCAGATTTCTGAGCAAGAAACAGATAAGATCAGATAAATATTTCATTACGGAAAACTCTTGCCTACAATCTTGGTGAGGATTTTAAGAAATAAGAAGACTGGGTAAAATGGAAAGCATCAAACCTAAAGTCTGAGTACAGATGTAAGAAATGGGATGATGCCTTCAACAAAAAGGAGTCAAGAGAAGTTAGAAGTGGGAGAGAGAGAAAAATGTCCAGGTTGGTTGGGAAAGCTACTGAGATCTTAGATCACGCTGACACCAGAACAAGTACAGAATAGTGGCAATGTCATGCTCTTTGATAAGAAACAATGAAAGGCCACAGGGCCTTTGCATATGCTGGTTTCTCTACCTAGAGGCTTATGCCCTTCCCCTTCAAACTCTTTGAGAATTTTCCCTTAACCCTCCAAATGGGATCAACCTTTCAGAGTTTCAGAAAACAATACTCCTCTATCACAGTTCTTGTTATTGTTGTTCAGTTGCTAAGTCATGTCTGACTCTTCGAGACCCCATGGACTATGGACTATAGCACAACAGGCTCCTCAGTCCTTCACTATCTCCCTGAGTTTGCTCAGATTCATGTCCAGTGAGTTGGTGATGCTATCTAATCTTATCTTCTGCTACCCCCTTTTCCTTTTGCATTCCATCTTTCCCAGCATCAGAGTCTTTTCCAATGAGTCAGCCCTTAGCACCAGGTGGCCAAAGTATTGGAGCTTCAGCTTCAGCATTAGTCCTTCCAATGAATATTCAGGGTTGATTTCCTTAGGATTGACTGGTTTGATCTCCTTGCAGTCCAAATGACTCTCAAGAGTCCTCTCCAGCACCACAATCCAAAAGTATCAATTCTTTGGCACTCAGCTTTCTTTATGGTCCAACTCTCACATTCATACATGACTACTGGAAAAACTATAGTTTTGACTATATGGACCTTTGTTGGCAAAGTGATGTCCCTGCTTTTTCAAATGCACTCTAGGTTTGTCATAGCTTTCCTTCCAAGGAGCAAGCATCTTTTAATTTCATGGCTGCAGTCACCATCCACAGTGATTTTGGAGCCCAAGAAAATAAAATCTGTCACTGTTTCCACTTTTTTCCCCTTCTATTTGTCATGAAGTAACGGGACTGGCTGCCCTGATCTTAGTTTTTTTAATGTTGAGTTTCAAGCCTCTTTTACCTTCAGCAAGAGGCAATTTAGTTCCTCTTCACTTTCTGCCACTAGAGTGGTATCATCTGCATATCTGAGGTTGTTGATATTTCTCCCGGCAATCTTAATCCCAGTTTGTGATTCATCCTGCCCAACATTTCGCATGATGTACTCTGCATAGAAGTTAAATAAGCACGATGACAATATATGGCCTTGCTGTACTCCTTTCCCAATTTTGAACCAGCCAGTTCTTCCATGTAAGGTTCTAACTGTTGCTATTTGACCTGCATACAGGTTTCTCAAGAGACAGGTAAAGCAGTCTGGTACTCCCATCCCTTTAAGAATTATCCAGTTTGTTGTGATCCACACAGTCAAAGGATTTACTCAAGGAAGCAGAAGTAGATATTTTTCTGGAATTCCCTTGCTTTTTCTATGACCCAATGAATACTGGCAATTTGATCTATGGTTCCTCTGACTTATTTAAACTCAGCTACTAAAAATGGAAGTTCTTATTCAAGTACTGCTGAAGCCTAGCTTGAAGGATTTTGAGTATAACCTTGGTAGCATGAAATGAGCATAATTGTATGGTAGTTTGAATATTCTTTGGCACTGTCTTTCTTTGGGACTGGAATGAAAACTGACCTTTTCCAGTCCTGTGGTCACTGTTGAGTTTTCCAAATTTGCTGAGCAAATATTGAGTGCAGCACTTTCGCAGCATCATCTTTTACGATTTTAAATAGCTCAGATGGAATTCCATCCCTTTCACTAGCTTTGTTCATAGTAATGCTTCCTAAGGCCCACTTGACTTCACACTCCAGGGTATCTGGCTCTAGGTAAGTGACCACACCATTGTGGCTATTCAGGTCATTAAGACCTTTTTTGTGTAGTTTTTTTTCTGTGTATTCTTCCTACTTCTTCATAATCTCTTCTGCTTCTGTTCGATTCTCGCCATTCCTGTCCTTTACTGTGCCCATCTTTGCATGAAATGTTCCCTTGATATTTCCAATTTTCTTGAAGAGATCTCTAGCCTTTCCCATTCTATTGTTTTCCTCTATTTCTTTGCACTGTTCATTTAAGAAGCCTTTCTTATCTCTCCCTGCTACTCTCTGGAACTCTGCATTCAGTTGGTATATCTTTCCCTGTCTCCCTTGCCTTTCACATCTCTTCTTTTCTCAGCTATTTGTAAAGCCTCCTCAGACAACCACTTTGCCTTCTTGCATTTCTTTTTCTTTCGGATGATTTTGGTCGCTGATTTCTGTACAATGTCATGAACCTCTGTCCATAGTTCTTTAGGCACTCCATCTACCAGATCTAATCCCTTGAAACTATTCGTCACCTCCACTGTATAATCATAAGGGATTTGACTTAGGTCATACCTGACTGGTATGGTATGGTCACAGCTACCTCAATTTAATTACACATTTATTTTTGTGATTACTTGATTAAAACCATCTCCCCATCATCAGGCTGTGAGCTCCCAATAGGGTCCTCTAGCCTATTCAGCAAATTTGGATGACATCTGTAGAAGACAGGAAAGGAAGTGGAGTGACTGACAGATGGCCTAGGAACCTGAAATCATATCCCATAAATCAAGGCTGAAGCAACAGACACACTCAGCTGGAAGACACACCTGGTGGAGAGATGGTGGTCCCCAAAGATCTCAAGAGCTGTCTGTCTTGAGAAGGCTGGATTAGTGGAGCACTGTGTGGTCCCAGGGAGTGGATAAGAACAGGATTGATAGGTAAAAGCTCCAGGGAGACAGAGTTCAACTCAAGGGCTCAAAGAGTTTTCAAAGGGCCAGGGAAAATGAGCTGATATCACTAGAGAATCAGTCAGAGATGCTCAGACACTTGGTGAGGCCATTATAGGAAACTTGAACCACAGATGAGCATTCACACTAGAGGCACTTCTAAGGTCCCTCCAACCCTAAATGAACTCTCCCAGCTGTACAACACTTCTCAGACACTCATCCACCTGCCCGTGAATTGTCAAGCTGCTTCTCTGTGCTGGGAGCCTGCTGTCCCCTATACCTGCAACAGCCCACCCTCCCAGCCCCCTCTGCCCAGCTCTGCCCTATCCTCTTGCGTGAACTTCAGCTTTCTGTATATCCACCCTACCCCAAGGAAGCCGTTACGAACTCTGTCACTCTTTACCTGTCTGCCTATCACCATTGTTCTGCCTTCACAGCACTCAGCACTTCTCACAAATGTAACTCAAGTATTTACTGTTTCTTTAAGGTCCACCCAACATCAGTAGCCCCCCCCAGAGACAGGATGACCAACACTGTCTTTCCCGGAGCCTGCTGGGTACGTAACACACAGTTCTCCATCAAACATCTACAAAGAGCTTCCATTTGCCCTTTCCAATTATTATTTCCATTGTAATTTCTCAGAGAAAGACACTGGAAAATTTTTACCACTTTGTTCACCCTACCTAGACATGGTGGCTTGTCACCATTACTCTTTATGAGCCTCAGACGGCACTGCTCAGTGTGGTTGGCAAACATTCACTGCTGCCCCTAGTGAGGTGCCCACTCTCCCAGAGACTTCTACACAGCAACTCAAGTCAACTCACAACTGCTGTCTCTTGTAATAAAACACTGGGACTGGTATTTTGTATCTTTTCCTCCTTACTCATCTTTATCTATCTTTTATAGGAGTCTCAATCTTTGTCATTTCAGGGGAAAACTGGTCTGTTATCATAGTTGGTTTGAACAGCACTGCCTTGGGCAGTATGACTTTACTAAACGATGAGAACAGTATGTCTTCTCAAACATGGATTAATACATGGACTAAGACTGCATAGCCCAGATCCTGGACAGTGGGCAAGTTCATTTTTCCCTCTGCTACCAATTAATTTGATCTTCCTCCCATAGTATCTTAAAAGAGAATACCTTAATCTTGAAAGAGAATCCAAAAAATATCTTAACTGTTTTAGAAAGCGGTGACGCCTCTGATCCACAGACCAGTGCCCTTTTTGATCAAGGGGAGAAAACCACTGTTACATGAGTCTCACAGCTTTGCCTCTCAGTCCACTGTTGCGGTCTGAGCCGTGAACACGGGGAAGTCCAAGGTGCTGGCAAGTCAAGAACATGACTCTTTTGGCTCTAAGAAGTATGTTCACTGAAAGTATAAACTTGGTGTCTAACTGCACACACAATTGTTAGGAACTGGGTCTGAGTTAACCATCCCTCATACCAGCCTTCAGGACCAACTCTATGGCTCTCAGCTCTGCCCACCCCCAGCCTCCTTCCTCACATTTCACATCCAGGGTGGGGTCTTGGGCACAACCTCCACAGCTCTGACTGCAGAAACTGGCTTTCCCTAATGGTTAATTGAACTTAGCCTTAGTTACCTAATATTTCTCTGAAGATTTATCAGTTACTATTAATGACTGTCTCTTAGCTCAACAGTACTCATCTGCCCCTTATCCACTCACCAGGTAGAAGGACACATGACAGCTAGCTACTCTGCCAGCAACCACAGGTAAGAAATACCGATGGGCACCCTGAGGCCTTCCTAAGAAAGCACAACATAGTAGTTCACAGGTTCAGCAGTTCACTGAAGCCTTTCAGTCAGAAGAGATCTACCAGCCAAGAATGTATTTGCAACACTGCCCCACTTCCCAGTCCTGCTCTTCCCTGGGCCAAGATGTCACTGTAAATTCTTAATGTCTCTACTAGTTCCAAGTACAAACCAAAGCTTCAGTTCATCATGAGTCAAATTATCATGAAATAGATATCAAAATGCAGGAAAAGAGGAGCAGTGGGAATCTGCCTTCTAAAAGCAGGTGATAGAGTAAGGATTCCCGTCTTCTGAAGCAAGGTTGCAGTAAAAACCACACAAGGATGACCAAGTAGTCGAACGGACCACTCAAAATAATGCAGTATGCAACAGACATGTAAGTAACAGCTGAATGCAACCGTTCGAAAGTAAAGGGTATAAGCAAAAAAACAAAACAAAACAAAAAAACTGAAGGCCTGTGACATGCACCTCTTTTGGGAAGGAAAAAAAAAAAAAAAATCAGTGAATTGGAACCAGCTTTCTGCCATCTTCTACCTAGGGAAACAAGAGTGTTTGCTGAGAAGACAGACAGACTCTGGTACTTCAAGCTTGCTTTGTACAAAAATGAAGAACTTTAGGAATTATTTGAAATCACATTTCTAATTACTAACATATTATGGAAAACAGGTGGTTTTCAGTGACCCTGGAAGAATAACCCACAGGGCTTTTCAAATTCTGAATGCTCTTTTGCCCTTTAACCTACCTCTCACTGCTTCCCATCATGCCATATTACACTTTATAATCCTGGCTCTCCCAGAGGAAGGCACCCAGCAAAACTTTACTAGAGCGCCGGGGGGCAGGTGGGGGGGCGCGGAACTCCCCCACCTTTCACACAACTCTTGCTTCCACCAAAATAAGAAGAGGTGGCACTGAGCTGGGTAAAGAAATAGCACATTTCATTTTTCTGAGACTTCAAGTCTGTGACAGCTTACTGCCCACAACACTGTCCTGTGGGAAACCTCCAACAGGCACCCTCTAACCCAGGGGCAAGGCAGAGCAGCTTTCTGAGGGTCAAGCAAGGGGGACCGACCATCCCTGGTTCTCACCTCCCTCCTTGGCCCTGTCTCCAACAGCTTCTCTCCAGAAATAACTAAATGCATGAGATCACCCACAGTGAGAAGACAGAGGCATGACACCTACCCAGTGTCTATTTATAGAAAGTGTTAACACTCCTCAGGAAAAGACACTGGAAATCTCCTTGGAAACGCCCAAGCCTGTGCTCCCTTTGGAATTCTAGTGCACTGATACCTGTGACTAAATAACCGCCTTTAAAACAGAACCCAAGAGTTAGAGGTACTTACGGCTTCCCCCCGGGGATTCCTGCCAGGTTTGGAGGGATCGTAGGTACACGCATGTGAGGGGGAGGATCAAACCCAACCTGGGAACAGAATAAGGCATCAAAGACTCAGTTTATGCAGGATAGGCACTTTGTGACACCTCTAAAAACTTCTTACTAGAAACTCAGAAATCCCCAAAGCAACAGAAACAGGGACACGTGTTAACATTTCCCAAAAGAAAAATTATAATGCAAGAAATAATACAGCCTTCACTAAATACCACAAGACACTTCTTTTTTGGGAGGTAGGATGGCACATGATCCATCTGTGTATTGAGAACCAGCTTCCCATGGTAAATACGTCCTGTGGACTTAGGATGTTCTGCCTGTTCAAACAAGTACAAAGAACATACGCTGTCTGAGCCAGGACACCGTGACTACCAACTTCAGCACTATTGACGTTTTGGGCCAGATAATTCTTGGCCAGGGGCTGGCCTGGAATGGCAGGATAATTAGCAGCATCACTGGCCTCTACCCTCTAAGTGCCCATAGCAACCCCCCAGTTCTGATGAACAAAAGTGTCTCTAGATACGATCGAATGTCCCAAGGGGGCAAAATCACCTCCAGTTTCATGCCACTGGTCTAAGTCAATGCTTAAAAATTCACACATGGACTCTTTTTTGTGCACCTAGTCCCTTGGCTGCCCCCTTTGCTTTAAATGATCTTGCCCTCCACTACACAGCCTTTCCTAGGAGTGAAAAGGAAGGGGAAAACGATGCACTTTAATATCATCTCCAGTTATTGGAGGTAATGAAGAAGGGAGAGGAGAGAAATGCACATGCCATATTTCAAACAGTCAACAGAAATGATTTGGGGACTTTCATTTGCTATGAGTTATAATCTAGTCCCTTTTCCTGATGCAATCAAGGACCACACAGTCAACTTTCCCCTTTACTCGAAGTTCTATCTCTTCCTGGTCAAGCATGAAGTCATTTACAGGGTGGGAGAAGGCAGACGAGAAGGAGACTCTGCCCCACAACTTCAGTCCCTCTGTGTTTCTCCCTGTTGAGCTGAGATCACCGCTTACACCAAAGTCACGCAATTGGGTTTAAAGAATAATATAAGCACGGAAAGAGAAAATAACGGCTTCTCAAATATTTTTTCCTAAGAATTAAAGAGGAGAAAAAAAAATGTCAAGAAACGAATGAAAAGGCTTCTGTGAGCTACTTGAGTCATTTCATCGCCTTCCAGAGGAAAAAAAAATCTACTTTGGTGGGAGAAAACCAGATGTCCCCTGAACCACGGAAGGAGCTCCTAAACACTGCCTTTTTTCATCCACAAAAACAGTAAAACAAAAAGTGTTTGGCCTTAACTTAATGAAGCGGCACATTGATGAAGGTGGACAAGAAGGAGCAGTGGAGACACTGGGTCTTTGTCTGCAGGTGTGGGGGCTGCCAGCCGCTGGCGCTCCGCAGGTCCCCACCCGCACCCATCCTCAGTCCCTGCTATCCTCACCATTGGGGAGCGCCCATAAGCCACCACGGCGGCAGCGGCCGCAGCTGCACTCATCTGCGGTGACATGTTGTGGAGGCTGGCATAGGCGGCGCTGGGGCTGGTCAGCTCACCATTCATGCCCGCGTGGGGCACCATCCCAAATGGTGCGGGGTATGGGCCGGGCACCGCCAGGGGTGTTCTCAGGCCAGCTGCTGCAAGGAAGCACAAGCCACAGTGACTCACCTGGCCACTCAAAGCCGCCTGATCATCAGTTTCAGGGCCCTCTTCAGTGCCTCCTGTTATAGAGACGGAGGGAAGGCTGGGGGTGTGGGGGGTGAGGGGTGGGGTCTGGGGGTCTGGGGGGGTGTTGGGAGGGGAAGGTATCACCTCCAATTCCTACATAGGGTCCTGGTCCCTTCTTCCCTACAGCTGAACTCCTCTCCAGGAAAGAATGGACTCCAAGGGGAGCACTGCCCACACATTTCCCCCTGTACCTCCACTTGACAACACTGGGAAACCAGGGGAATTAAGCAGCATTATTGTACCTAATTGACAGAAAGCACCACCTTCTGACTTAAACTCAGAAGGTTTTTCTGATAAAAATCCATAATTCTTCCTTCAGCTTGAACTTTCCATTTCTGGTACCAATTTCAAATAAAAACCTGATCCTAGATTTATGTAAACAAGAGCACAGGTTTAGGAGGAATATTCTGGGGCCTCTTTACCGCCTGGTCCAGGGTATTACATTCTCCCTTTCCCAGGGAGGAAGATATAGTTAAAAGTTATGAGTTTGCTCAGGGACTGGAGTCTCAGTGAAACCCTCCCAATTTCTCCTGGAAGAGAGACCACTGATTTCTAAGGGATGTACCAGCAGAACACTGGCCAACTAAAGCACACAAGAAACACACTTGGGCCAGCCAGACCGGCTGTTTCAGTCAACATTAGCAATCTCAGACACACAATGATAGTTTGGTAAGGAGCTTACACGCGGAATAATTATCAGAAACTTTATTGAAGTCCTTGGGATTTGGATTATTTGGAAATAAAAGAAAAGCCAAATGTAAACAGTCGGAGACTGAACAGGGTACAGCTGCCGAAACCCAAGGACAAACATCTGTTTCTTATCACAGCTTTTCAGAGATAAGAAGGAGGGAGGCAGGCAGAAAGCACCTCTCATATTCACGGGGAAATGCACAATGAGATGAACAGACAAATCAAGTTGCGAAAGAGAAAAACAAAACACAGCCCACCAGAGGCAATGCCTTACCCGCTTGGTTGACGAGGGGGTCCATGGCTGGAGGCTTGCCGAGGCCTGGACGGAGTCCTGGAGTGGCGCTGGTGCCCGGCGTTGGCATGTCACTCCGAGGCGTCGGTGTGCTGGATTTCAGCACAGGCGTGCTGGCTTTTTCATGCTGGTATCATTAAACAAATTAAATGAGTATTATTTTTAATCCAAGCCATATTACACAATTTATCACAACAGCAGCTGGAACACTGGGCACCTTCTAGCTACTCCCTCGGCCAATTTTCATAAATCCACACAATGTTGACAGCATTAACTTGTGAGTGAGAAATGTTGACCTTTCCTCTTCCTGCCAGAATTAAAACTCTAGCTAGAGACACAGAACATGATCACACGCCTTCCTCCGCAGATTTTATTTTAAAAAGTATTTTTCCATCAGGCTTGTGGACTTTGGATCTAGTCCAAGTAAGAATGATGACCACCCAGAGGAAAGTTCTCGGTCACTCAGAAACAAATGCCTCCATCACTGAGAATATCAGAGGGAGGAACCCCCCTACCAACCTTTTCACCCTTGCCTTTTAGTGGCAGTGGGATTGAGAATGACAGAGAGAGACAGCTGAGCCATCAGCTTGATGAGAAGCAAACTAGCATTTCAGAGGCAAAAGCCCTAGAACTAGCCCTATCATTTTAAGAGATGTACCTAAAAAAAATAACTCTTTGGCATTCAGCAGCAGCACCCATTTGCCTACATAAACAGGGTGGACCCACTAGTGCAAGAGGCCTTCGGCAGTCAAGATGGTAACAGGGTCACAGGGCACCTTCTTCTGCATCTCAACCCTTCGTGTCCTTTTAGCCAGTCTGAGAAGTGCTCTAGGATAGCAAAGAACATAGGCTAGAGAGACCCCAGCTCTTTCTGGCCTGGGAGTCCATGTGCTGTGTAAACTTGGCAGGCTCCTCAAGCTTGCCAACTTGAGGCCTGCCCCCCCATCAGTGAAATGGGATAATGCTTTGAGGGACCACACAGGGATTAACTGCAGGGTTATTATGGTGCAGTTATGGTGAGTGGAGAGATGAGACACTCCACAATGTCTGGTGAATGACTGAGAGCATGAATGGGCCTGATACCACCCTCATCCCTCCCCACGTCCAGGTTACCTCTGATGCCACCTTGAGTATATCACCAATTTGCCCAGTAACCTGGTCACAACATGACCCGACAGGACGGGTCAGTCTAAAACCAGGGGAAATGCACCACTTAACAAAGTGAAGGACTTCATAGGACCTAAGGCATTCAAACCATTTGTCAAGTAAGAAGTTTCAAGAGAGTCTGTGCCACAGACATATCCCCCAAGAAAGCAGGCAACAGGCACGGAAGCTTATCTTGCTCTAATCATGGCCCAGAAGAGATGACCCAGTGGGAAAAAGGAATCACCCAGGGACAGAGAGCAGAACCATGAGTTTCACTTTAAAACCCTTAAAAATATAACTCAGTCATTAAAAACCCCATATTTCAAATACATTAGGGAACCTCTGGTTCCCCAAGAAAACCGAACTGCTAAATAGGCAAGTGACAGTTCTTATGACCTACCAAGCTCATTTCTTTGGATTTCAAAGAAGTGGAACTTCCCGAGGAGGCAGTGGATGCCGGGCTGCTGGAGGCGTCTTTCTTCAGCAGGCGGGTTTTGTCAATCCCATTTTCCCTGGGTGAATGGGCGGGGCTTGCGCGGGGAGATGAGGGGTCCTCCAGAAGCACAAGCAAAGGTCTCATGATTTCACTCACAACAGATGGATCTTTCCCTTTACACACTCTGTTTCCATACCAATTCTCCAAATTAAAGGAGAGTGCTTAAAGTCCTTGAGATTTGGGTGATTTGAGGGCATGCACCTAATATTGTTGTTACAATGAACAGGATGGTGTCCTGCAAGCACACCAGTGGAGACACCGTAAAGAAAAAAATCTAGAAACAATTGTGTTTCCCCTCATGCTCACCTACTTTGCCCAGAGGGCACAGGACAGAAAGGAGCACCAGACACCAACTTAGGAATCCAAAATGGTTAGGGAGACAGATTATTTTTTTAAAGAAACCAGTTTGTGTTGTTTTTAGACCATTACTGCTCTATGAACACTCAGTAAATTCTTAATGTGTAAAGTTGCAAAAGACCAACATACGGTAGCTCCACGTCCTTTCTCTCACAAGTTGCTCTAAAAATAAAGTTTGATGAAGAGAATGGTTACCTCATTAGAAACATCCACAACTAAGTTGTCATCGCTTTTGTCACCATCGCTATCCTGAAAAAAAAAAAAAAAAAAGAGATTTTAATGCCATTTGCTAAAGGGATTGAGGCTCAATGAAATACCTATAGTTCTTGGTAGCAGACAGACTAGAAAATGACCTGGGACATGCCTACAGGTTCCCTTACAGAATGCCAGCCCTGGTAATTAAGATCACCTTCTTCCCTTCTCATCTGACCCAGGGAGGTGCAGCGCCCCAGGCAGGAACTCTGTTGCAATAGCACACCAGCCATACAGTCACAGTGTGTATACAGGGGATGGCAACTTGTAAAACCTGGCACACAGTAAAGACTCAATAAATGTTTGCAACAGCTGAATCTATTATAATCCAAAAACTACATGTCCTTCTTTAAGAGATCTTCCCCCAACGGATTTCAAACTAAGAACACAATTTCATACTATTGCGTTTACATGTATCACCTTGAAGGCTGTCAACAATTCTAGTGTTCATGGGCAATTCATAATTACAAAGACAAATTTGGACCTTGTTCCCATGGGGTTACTAATTACTGCCAAAAAAGTTATATAAAGCAAAAAAATAAATAAAGCAAAAATAAAGTACAAACAACAAAGCTAAGTACTGGCTGAAATAACTACCAAGATTTAATCTAACCTCACGTTGGCTCTTTAGCAATCAACTTGGAATATTCTTGACATGGAAGGAAGATAGGATGGCAGGATCTGGAGGGCACTGGCATCCTACAGTAGGGTTTTTATGGTCTTGACACGAAGCCATAAAATTGGCTCATCAAAGGAAACTCCATGGTTGCACTGAATTTGAAAAAACTTCAGAAAAAAGCTGTTTAATTTAATAACGTGATCACTCCTACATCAAGTTCAGGGCAGGCTGAAGAAGCCCTGAACTAAGGTTAAGAAGCTTTCTTAGCTAAAAGGCCTATGCTCTTTAGTGCAGAGTCATACAATGGACATACAAAAAAACAGGTTATCGCAAATGGGCCCTAATTCTCAAAAAGGAGCAGGCCCCGGGTTTATGATCTACGTTCTTATACTGATGTCATTGTCAAATAAGAATACACTAATAATGCCTGAGAAATATCAGTATAAGTGCAAACCCATTAACTTTCTGTGGACCCCAAGTCCAGCTAGAAAGATACCCCAACTCTAAATTCATGTCTTAAATGTTTTATCTAGTCATACCTAAAGTATTATATGAGGGAGACCCAATTGACTTTCTTCAATAATGTGTGACTAGATATGCTTTAGTCATAGTTATAAAGGTCCCATGCAATTCACTAGCAATAACAAGAAATTACAACCAATGAGGAAGCCTGGGTAATTTAAAATAAGTCTGTTGAAAGAAGTATTTTTTCATGCAATAAAAGAAAAAATACTAAAAAAAATTTGCTTTCTCTTAACAAAGCCCACAGAAAATCACAAACGTTTTCCGGTACTAAGAAACCCAGGGTATGGGAATTCCCTGGTGGTCCAGCAGTTAGTACTCCACCCTTTCACTGCAGGGGGCACGGATTTGATCCCTCATCAAGGAACTAAGATCCTCATGCTGCACAGGGCGGCCAACCAAAACAACAACAAAAAACACTGATCAAAAGAAAGAAAGAAAGAAACCCAGGGTGACGGTGACAACATACAAGCTGAAGGGGTTTCCCTTTAGGAAAAAAAGTAGGAAAATAAAAAAGGTTAATGTAATGTACAGACCAACTGGTAAGAAGTAACAGACAACTCATTTATTTAAAATGGAACTGTGAAGTGCATCCCTAAGTAGTCTGAAATGTAAATGTTAGCTTTGTATCGGATCATCCCCCAAATATAAACCTTCACAGTACAGTACATATCTGTCATCAAACATCTAAGGTCTGAGTCCTTTGCTCCACATTCTCCAACATCATCTCAATACATTGCCCTCAACTACCAATACAACTAGACACAGTTAATAGCAGTAGGTTATGAAAAAGCCATGTAGAGCCACGGATTCTACATCACTCACTACTACATAATTTATCCACACGAGCCTTGCACACAGCAATTTGGAACTGTATCATTGGCAAGTGTGCACATTTCGGTATGTCATGGCTGACAAACAATCAATGTCATATATAAAAGTATCTGTGTGCAACACAAGTGCTGGGCAAAAGATAAGGGGCAAATACATACTAAAAAGGCTTGGGCTGGGGTGGGGAGATCAACAATTTGGGTTCTTAGAGTATTATTATGGAACAAAGTAGGTACCGATATTCTGCGCCAAAACATCCAATCCTAGGCTCTTGCTTTGGGAATCCTAGCATGGTTACCAAGAGCATGGATTCTAGAGTCAGACTGTCTCCAGGCTCTGCTACTAACTCTGGCCTTGGGCCAATCACTTAAAAGCTCTGTGCTGCAGTTCCTTTATCTATGAAATGGAGGGGTGGTACCAAATACACAGGGTGGTTTTGAGACTTAAGTGAAACAAGCCACATAGAAGGATACGGTACCTGGCACTACCTTGAGGTGCTGCTCAAGAACTGCTACCCATTTCTAAATACTACATTAGCCCTCAGCTTGTGCCAGCTAGCAGGAGACAGAGGCCTAGCGTGGAAACCTCTGCACAGCAGCCAGCTGGAGGTGGACATGTTCTCCTCCAGGGGCAACCGGGAATGGCTTAACACACCCTCTACTCTCACGCTTCTGAGAATGTGTCCATCCTGAAATAGAAACTCATGGACACACAAGGAAATGACAAGGCATCTGTCAGATGCAATGTTTATGACCCCGAGACCACAGTCAATGGCCATTTGGCTTGGTTTGCTCTCCTCATGAATGTGGTTTTAGCCAGATCTGAATCAAGAGTCCTCACATTGAGCTGTGTGGTCTCATCTGTAGGGTTTGAACAAGATGCCCCCAGTGTTTCTTCCATTTTTACCACGGACTTTTATCACTGCACCACTCGCTGCAGCAGAGGACAGACTCTGACTTAAGGCCTAATTTGGACCTGAATCTATTACCACAATGGCATCCAAGAAGGCAGCTGGTGACACCAAATTCTTATCCTCATTATTTCAGCATGACAGGGTACCAAATTTTGCAAGGCCTGGGACAAAATGAAAACACAGGCCCTGGCTCAAAAATTGAGCATTTAAAGATGGTGGAGAGCAGAGGATGAAACTAAGGGTGAGATAGGTTCTTTTTAAGAGCAGGGCCAGTGCAGCTGGCTCAGACCACACACCATGAAGCTAGTCCTACATTTCTGTATCCCCTCTTACAAATAACTGCAGTAGAAAGCCCAAAATTTAATACTGAGCCTAGAAGATACATAATTTACAGCTCTAGAGGGAAATAATATCCTACAATGTAAGAATCTATCCTCTTGATACATTATTTTAAGGTATGTGAAATTATCAGATCTTTTATAGACTCACTTAGAAGGTGAGCAAGAAGACAAACAAAATATTATTTCAAGCCCTTTATTTACTTACATAGTGGCTGGAGTCCTTATCATCCACCTTTCTTTTTTTGATGTCATTAGAAAACTCAGGTCCATTTCTGCGTTTATCTGTGCCTCTTAGACTGTCTGGGACCAAGAGGGAATTACTCTGCAAGACCAAAAAAAAAAAAAAAAATTAATCAAAGATTTCTTCCCAAGTCTCTCTGTACACATGAAAACCCAACCTGGATGTGACAGCCGATTTGGAAAGGTGATACCTACACAGCCTTTCATTCCATTTAATTCGTCTCATCTGAAGACGTAGATGGCAAACATTTATAGAGATTTAAGCACTTAAAAGGGAGACCCTGATTATGCAATCAAGCCATCCAAAGCCTCGTGGATCCTTCTGGCCCAACTCACTTAAAATGCTCCTCTGTTCTGTTTGTTCTTAAGAGAAATGGGAGCCTGCTGTTTATATGTGGATGTGTTTTTATTCTTTCCCACTGAGACTCCCTGGTCTGGAATACGAATGGTCTATGAGCAAAACCTGAGATCACTCTATTAGACGTATTCTGTCACTGTAAGAGTCAATGTGGGCCTTTCTAAAAAGACACAAAGAGGGCGGGTGGGATTAACAGTATGCTTTCCTAAAAGGCAAATCACATTTTCCACAGTCACAATGAAGGAATTCTTTTGAATTCTTTTAATTTATTGTTGAAAATAAGATTTGGTGTTCCTTGCCAAGAGCACTGAAATTTAAGACCCAAAGCAGGAATTCCAGCCAGTGAATCTTCAACAGCAAGGCCAGCTCCCACACACAAAAGCAGGAACAAGGACTAATCTTTTCCACAAACCACACAGGATACTTTCCTTCACATGTGCTGAGTATGAACTGCTGACCCAAAGAAAACAGGCATTTTAGATATTTGAGGGTCACATGACACGATCTGACATCCCTTCAATTCCCATCTCCCCTTGGGCTAAAGCATCAGAACATGTTACAAAGAGTTCTTTTAAGTGTGGGATTAGCATATGCAAGAGTGCAATTTGTTCAGTGATGTGTTACTGCCTTGAACAATGCTGAACTGGCTGTGCAAAAACTTCCTTTCTCAAAGCCCAGATAAGCCCAATTTCTGAAAAATGCTGGAGAATTCAGTCCACAGACAACAAACAGTGATGCTACCTTTCTAGGCTGCAATTTAAAATACAAAGGGGCTTGGGAAAACCTTGAAGTAAGACCACCTCTAATGCAATAAAAACCAGGAGCAAATCTTTAAATAAAGGTCAATTTTTAGAGGCCCTGGATGGGTCTTCCGTCCTAACCAGCCCAAGGAAATTAGCCAGTTGGCTTGCTCTCAAACCGCCCCCCTTTCGTCCCCTGTGAAAACTGGGGACCCCACCATGGGAACATTCTCAGCTCAACCACACTCAGGAGGAAATCAAAAGGCATGCTGAAGCCCCTCTGCCCACTTCAGAGGCTGCCTCTGAAGCAGCTGAGCTTTCATTCATGACCGTTCAAGCTCCACAAATGCAGGGAGGCTTACATAAAAGCAGTGGTAGGAACCAACACAATTCACTATAGAGAAGCTCAGAATGTCTCGAGCACAGTGTGGGGCTGAAAGGTGAGCTGGCTGGATCCCTGAACTAATTACCTTGGCAAACGTCTGCTAAAAACTAACCCCTCTGACCCAGACCCACTGCCTGACAGGACGCAGGAGACTTAACAAAACTCCTGTGAAGTGCTAACACACACACTGGGGAGGGGAGCAGCAGCTTGTGCTCACGTGGAAAAAGTGTCCAAACACGCTTGTCTGTGTTCTAGATTATATCAGCCCCCAAGTTTCTTCCTCTAGACTCAGACCAGAAGCAGTGAGGGCCAGGCTGCATCATTCTCAACCGGACACATACCCATGCGCCCAGCAGAACACAGCAGTGTTGGTGTCCACTGGCAATTTTAAAGCCTCTTTCTTCAGGGTGTCCTGAGCAGCTCTCCTGCTCTAACTAGCACTGGGCATCCAAATCACTCAGCTACTCAAAGACAGCTTTCTAATGATCTGATTTTTCTCGTCAAATGGGACTGTGATCACAAAAGTAAACGACGTGCCTTCTAGGAACAACGCAATATTTGCTAGAAACATTAACATTCCTCTGGCTGGACCCTGGCGAGCTGTGAGGCTTTTGCATTTCCATGTCAGAAGTTAAATTCTCATTCCTGTTTGAGCAGCTTAAGTGAGGCCTATAATCTGAATGAGATCTGCAAAGCTCTGAAAGTACTTCTAAATTTAGATGGGGTTGGTAATTAGCACTCCTGCTTATCTGAAAATTGGCTCCATTCAGATGGAAGATTGAGACAAGTTATGAAATGAAATGTCTCATCATACCTTTGATGGTATAAAATTGATTCAAAACACGGCAGCAAGGAGTGTGGGCTGGAGAGGCCTGGGACAGCCGCAGTCTGGAGCCAGGGGGCGCCTGGCCCCCGCTGCAGCCCCACCTGTGACAAACCACTTTCTTGTGGTTCCCATGTGCCCTGTTTGCTGTAATTGTCCCCAGCATCTTCCAGCCCTGACACTGCTTTCATTGTTGCTCTTAAGCAAATAGTTCCAGCCTAATGAACTTCAATGCACTGTTGGCAGCAACAGTTTTGCTTAACTACTGCCTAGGTGACCTTCATCTTTCACAATTCCCTCATTTGATCCTCAGAACCCGCAAGTGACCACATGGGTGGTGCTGGATGTCTCCTGATACCGTAAGTCTTCTTCCCTGGTGCTATGTTTTGTTCTCACACGTTGTCTTACATTCCTCAGGGCTCAGCAGCAGAACAGTCATTCTGATGGCTGTTCTGAGACATTTTACACACATTTTAAGAATGAAGAGACTATCCCTGGGTGCTGAATGAATATCCTTTGGGTCCTTCAAAATTTATGGTTCTATTTTGATTTGTTAGATTTGAAAGAGGACAAGACAGAATCATATTTAACATTAAAATTTAATATTCAATCAACATTTAAGAAGAGCCTGTTTGTAAAAGAATAAAACTGAGGTTGCTTCAAGTTACTCAAGACAGTTAGGACCAAACCTCTGATGAGGCTAAAGCAACCTTAACACATATTCATTGTCTTTATCCCTCTTGTTTTATCTAGAGGACGTCCAGAAGGGGAGGTGATTTTCCTGAAGTCAAGAAGCTTCTGTCCATTAAGTCAAAGTGTTGCGCTCCCAAAAGAGTGATTTTTTAAACTCAGTTTATGTACATTGTACCCAAATACTTGTACCCAAATACTTGACTCCCCCAAATATGTCTCACTTAAAAGTCATATTGGCTCTTTAACCTAGTGAGCCTAAAATTCTAATGTGATATAATAGCTACTAATGTATGCTCTCTTGGACTTCCCCCACCTCCTAAACACAGACACATCTTGCCTTACTTGGTATATGCCCACTGTAACAAAATTGTGAACATAATATCAAACACCAAAAACATTTTACAGCTTAGTTTTAAATGACCTGAAAACAATCCCAAATTCCTGGCTTTCCACTCACGATTCCTGCCATTTATAAGCCAAGAATCACACTAAAAAAAACACCCCAGCAGAGAGCAACAAAATAGCCCAGTATCCACAGCCCCAGTTTCATGCCCCATCAATTACTGCCAACGGTGGTTCCATATGCTTATTTACTGCTTCTCCCCCTAGAGTCTGTATTTTGAAAGGTATTTATCTCCCAAACAGCATTCATCAAGTAAAATTCACTTTTCAAATATTTATTTGCCAAATAAATATTTAATTGTGAATCAGAGTTTTTTAATCAACATGAAAACTAGCGTTACCACACTGAATGATAGACTCTAATTCTAGCCAAGAAACTTGATGTTTTATTTCACCTTGCAGCTGGTAAAATTTAATTATCTGCCAGAATTTTTCAAACACTATAATTACCGGGCAGACTTCTACTACAAATGTTCCGAGAGCTGGGATTTCCAGACTGTATATAAGTTTTCGTTTGTTTAAAAATTTTCTTAAGAACCAAACAAAATCATCTTATTTACCTTATGTCTTCCCTACAAGAATTCAAAAATAGAAGTTTCATACAGCCCATGGGGGATATTACAAATCTGAGCAAATCAAGATCTAAAAACACACTGTTTTCAAAATAAGCTAAAATTTGAAAACCGTGATGATTTTCTGCACCTTTCAAGTTACACACACTGGTGGGAATAGAGCCAAGTAAAACAATAAAGGGAGAGGCAGATGAAACAAGTCTCTAAAGAAAACAAGATCCCCCTGGAATGTTCAGCCCAGAGACAGAGTGTCTAAAAGACCCGTTATCCCAACTGGCATGCTTTTCTCTCCATCTATATAAAGAAACTATTCATGAAATGATTAGATGAGGTCTAAGAACAGAGAAAAGGTATGAACCACAAGAAGGGACGCATCCCTTCTAAAATCTGGAATATCTGAGAACCTAAAACCTCACTGGGCATGTGAACTGACAACAGGTGAATTGTTCACTATGGTTACCCTGTGCTTCCCGAGAGTCCCTTCTTGCACTAACAGTGATGTGATGGTTAAGAACAGAAATGAGAGTGAGCAAAAAAGCTACCCAGAAAGCATAGGAAGCCTTCGAATGTTATAACCTGTGGTCAGATTCAGAGCACAATTTCCCAAATAGGGGAAACATGTTGCATAAAAACACACCAGAATCATTCCCTGCTCAAGATGAGTGGGCCCAAGTTAACTAGAGAGTTGGTGGTATTTGAACTAGCGGGTAGAAGTGGACAATGTAATCTCTTAAAGTAAAAATAAAATCCAGACATGTAAATAACAAACCATACCTTCCTATAAGAACTTACAATTTAAATAGAAGAATCTTTTGAATTTCAAAGAGCATTCAGTCAAATCAGAAGCAAATGTCAAGATTTGGAGTTTGTGTTACCTTTATTCTGACCATTCTGGAAAATAATGTTTCTATTTCATGCTCTGAACACCCACCTACTCAAGACCAACATAGAGAGACTTAGCTGCTTTAATATGAATAATAAGCAGTCTTTATAGTCTTGTTCTAAGAATTTTACTTTTCTTGGGCAATTTAACAAGAATGGCTGTTCATGTACACTGAGGTATTTTGGAAGGTAAACTCCAAATATATGAAAGAGAGCTGGTTTACACTGTTAGTGTTGCCAGAACACTTTATAAGAGCATTCACGTCTCCTTCATCTACTCTGAGACCTCAAAGCAATTCTTTTGCCAGACAAATCTAAAGCTTGAAGCCACCAGCAGCAAATGTGAAAGGAAAACCCGCTCATGGAGACAGCAAAAGCTAGACAGGTTTCCCTAATGTGAAAATAATGCACATTATTCAAATGGATTTCTTTAGCTGCCATGCTGATTCCCCTTGGGAACAGTCTCCTCCTCACAGGAAAAGTGTTTGTGTCAGAGGTACAGATTGGAAACTCATGACACCTCATTTATCCTCAGTTACTCTAAGGCAGTGGGAACCTAATTTGCTAGCACACTCTAGGCTGACAATTAACTTCTCAGTGAACATTAAAACAATTAGGTAACGACACACCCCATCACATCTGTGCGCCGCCTCATCCACACCTGGTACCAATTAAGCCGTCACTCTGCGCGTACTCTGTGCATACTTTGTGCTGCGGTCCAGTTGGTCATTCACGCATTCTGTGTGACAAATGCACTTGTAACGTATAAAACTAACAGAATCCCCACTTGTCAGTGGCAAAAGTGGAAGCAAATGGAGATGTGTGGAAACATAGAAAACATGTCTCAGAAGACTGGCTGTGAAGCAGGTCTGAAGGGTAAACATCTATTTCTCACATGGTTTGAAGGCAAAATATGGGGAGAACAATAAAAAAAAAATTAAAAGAAAAAACATGTTCGTGCACCTGCATTTAGGAACTCAGCACTGTTGGATGCAGATGGGTGACTCGAGAGGATGTCCAAGATAAAAGAGCTATAGACACACACCCAGTGACATCTGGGCTGGAAGACGTGCTAAACCATGAAATGCCTTCAGCGTCACTCTCTAGGTCCACAGTTTGCTTTTCCACCCTCCTTCTCCAGGTAAAACAAAATAAAACGTTTTCAATAAAAACTATGAAGCTGAAAAGAAACATAACTACTTAAAAATAATCTTTAAATGACCTCATAACACCTTTATTCCCCTAATCAGGACCTTGGTCACAGCAAAAATCAAGCTGTATCTCAAACCTTTTCTAGAAGCATGTTTGTAAAGCGCTCTTAGGTGCTACTGCCCCTCTTCATTTGCCAGCCCCTGGTGAGAAGCTTCTACTGCAAAGAAAAAGGTCCTGAAACTAGAAAGCAATGGGTCAGGACTGGACTGTGGTATCTGATATCTGATGGCACTTACACCCATCTCTCCTCATCGGAAAGATACAGTTTGCTGTACTATGTTAAGGAGGGGATGTTGAAAATGATAAGCAGACACCTCACCTGGCACAGGAACACACCATTCCCAACAAGCAAGAAACCGCCAGGGTCCTCCTTCCCTTGGGGGTTCACCCTTCTCACGGCAGTGATGCTGGTTTTCCCAGAGGATTTATTTTATTTTTTTAAGTACAGAGTTTTAAGTTCTGCCAAAAGAAAAATCTACTGAGGCCACTGCTTCAGAAAATGTGTTTCCTACTGTGCCTTAAATATAGAGATTTCAGTTAATTCATCTTAGTTTTATCCTTTGTCTCCACACAATTCCTTGGCATAGGCCAAGATAATGTCATCAATGTTTAGGTGAAAATACCTCCTCTGAGCCCCCATTTGCCTTTGACGGATTCCAGCATCATTCAACTGATCAAGTTCCTAAGAGACTGGGGTGTGTTTCGTGAGGCTGACACACATAATCAGGACCAGCCACTCAGTCAGGTGGGCCCTCGTCGCCACAGAAGCCTCACACATTGTGTGAGGAGGAAAGGAAACCACAAGTAACTATGCTGAGGGTGACCAACGACATGTTTCCTGTTGTCTGGCTCCCCTGCAGGCAGATGCAGGGAGGACCTGCCTAAAGGCCTGCAATGGCAGGTCTGACGACTTCCCATTTGTGGGTCCTGAACCCTCACCCTGCAGGCAGCCACCATTGCCATTTTACAGAGGAGACAAGAAGGTCCAAAAGGATGAGGAAGACTGCCTGTGCAGCCAGAATTCCACTGGGTCTGCCTTAGTCCAAAACCTACCTTCTTTCTATCACTGCTCCTCACCACCCCCACACCCCCCCCCCCCACACTGCCATGGTCATAAAAAGCCACGAGCAATGTGACATTCAAAAAAGTAAAATTTCAGAAACAGCCAAGGGTGAAATACTTCCCAAAGCAAGCCTCGTAGCTTATTCCCTCTTTGCCCTCTATTCTGCACAGTGTCATTTCAGAAAAAGGGAAGGGGTGGGTGGTCCAGAACTAGGCTCTGGTCCTGCCTCTGCCAATTAACTAGTCAAGTACAACAGCTAGAGAAGAAAAAAATAAAGACACCATCTTAACATCAAGTGATGGTTGTCATAACCACTTGTTTAAAAGTTCTAAATGTGAGCATGGTAACTGTAGAAATCAGTTACGGGAGTGGTAATACAGTCCCTCAGAAAGATGATCTGTATGAACAGAAGCACCCAACCTCCTTGTGCTTTGCGTGTGAGAAAAGAGATGTGTGCTTAGTCACTTCTGTCATGTCCGACTCTTTGAGACCCCATGGACTGTAGCCTGCCAGGTTCCTCTGTCCATGGGATTCTTCAGGCACGAATACTGGAGTGGGTTGCCATGCCCTCCTCCAGATTTTCTGGACCCAGGGACTGAACTAGATCTCTTATGTTTCCTGCAAGTGGGTTCTTTACCACTAGTACCACCTAGGAAGAAAATGATAGCGATGCACTATTCTGACCTAAAGCAGGTGAAAAGTGCTTAAGACTTTTCAGAGCCAGGAACCCCCCATGGAGAATTCAGTGAGAGTTATGATCTTTTCCCAGCATTACATAAGAGCACTCACCCACAGTACTCTACATAAAATCTTAGGGGTATTCAAGGGCCTTCTGAAGTCCACTCAGGAGCCTGCCTAAGTTTACAGACCATCCCATTCTAGAGTCTCTCCCAGACAGCCCGCTCAAGTCTCCTCCCTTTTCTAGATGTTCCAAATAATGATCACATGAGTGACGTATTTCAGTGCTTTTCATTCAACACATAATTTGACTCTGACATCACAAGACATCACTATAAAACGGCAGCAAGTATACACAGTGCTCTCAGCCAGTGCCTGGCAGATAGTAAATGGTCAATAAGTATTTGTTTAATGAATGAGTACTTAAATAAACATCCTATCACATTTTCTTAAAAGCCATACAGCTCCTTGTCAATTCTCTAACTCCAGGTCTTTCAAGCAGACTTAATTTAAAGGAGATTTTCTTCAGCCAAAATGAATTTGGTGCAATTCATCTTTAAATTAACTTGAGTATCTAAATTTTATTACTCTTGAAGAAATAAAGGCTTTTGTCAGGTCATTTCTTTGCTCAGTAGTAGCACTCTGATAAACAGGCTTATGTTAAAATAAAAAAAGGTTTGTGAATTAGAAAAACAGTAGTCAAATCTTAATTTAAAATCAATAGCCAAACAGAAAATTACACCTCTCTTAAGTTACTAGCTTTACCACTCATCCCTTTCAGAAATGAGAAACTTAAAAAATCGTGTCCTCTCTGCTCTTAGCTCTCTCCTTTCCTGGGTTTTACATAAAATAGGTTACATTATAGTTCATTTGTTTTCCCACCATAAAACCTTCAACTAGCGAATGGAATAGTTTAGACTCAGATAACAATACATACACACTCAACAGTTCCCTCTGGATCTATTGTAAGTCCTTGATTTTTGCATTGGATATAAAAAATGTCTGTTCAACATAGAAAGAAGAGTAGGAAAAAAATAAAACTATATGCCAGCCTAGAATTTCTCAGAACTCCTTGGTCTTATTTATGGCAGAGGTTCTCAAGAGTTGGGTCCAAGGACCTCAAGGGTGTCTCTTTGTGGGCAGATTTTAATACTTAAACCAAAACAATATATGTCAACAAACAGAATACAAAAAATTGACAAGAACTCAGCTACCCTCTTTAAACCAGGCAATAAAGACATTTGCAAATGTGCAAAAAACAAAGACATTCTTCCCACTCTAATTTTTTATTTTGGAAATTAGTTATTTTTCACTAAAAATGTTATTTAACACAATTAAGTAACTATCTGTTTAAGTAATTTAAAAATCTGTTTTATTTCTAACCCAGATATTTTTCAAAATATGTGACATACATAAACAAAAGTTCTCTGGGGTCATTAATTACTTTAAGGATATGAAGGTTCTGAGACCACAAGGTGTGAAAATCATTGCCCTAGATAGCCACTGCTCTTAACCCCTCATTGAGTGAAAAAACAAAACACCTGTATAATCAATTGACTTCATCTGCCAAGTAAAATTCAACTTCATAATTCAAACCACTTTATTAAATACTTAAGTACTATAATATTTTAGGTGTTAATAGTACACATCATCTCATTACCCACTGAGTCTCATATTTAATTTTACATAAAGTTTGAAGAGAGTTAATTTTACATAACTGCAGCAAAATCCCACTTATATGGACAGTGAACAATTTAATTCCTCTCTACAGACTGAATTAAATGTTTAGGTTACAAAGTAGTCTAGTTTCTCCATTTTATACAATCATTACCATGAGTTTTCTATAATAATTATGCAGGAAACTCAGTATATATACTTCTGAAAATGTTGAAATTATAATTAAGACTTAACAGAAGTTTGGTGTAAAAAAGGAGACATGCAAATGAAACATTAAGTAACTATGTATTTTATATTATTTTATAGATTGGTTTATGCAATGTATCTACCACATTTGGACTTGAAAGTTCACTAACTATTAACTCAACATGGACTTACTAATAACCAAACTAGCTGGACTTAAAAACAATCCACAGCTGCCTGAAATTGAAGAACTATTTTGTACTTCTTTAAGGGTACAACTTCCCCATAAATCAAAAGTTAGTTCCTCCATATATCAGTTTACTTAGGTCTGTACTTTGGGAGAAGGTGACTTTATTCCCTAGGTCTAATTTTTTCTCCCCTTTTTCCTTCCTAACATTTTCCAAAGAAAACTTACAGAACAAGAATCTTAAAACCAGCTTTCTCATCCTTTCACCATTATCTATTCCCCTAATATACTCTGACACATAAAGTATACCAAGCTCAGTCCCAAAGAAAATTTTTAAAACAGTTACTATTCTACCCAGAAGGTGGAGGGACGGGGGACCTAAACTTTTCAAACTGAAAAAAATTACATATCTTCCCCCCAAATTCATAAGAAAGTATCAGAGCGATTTATTTAAAAGTTCAGTAGGGCTTCCCCGGTGACTCAGAGGGTAAAGCGCCTGCCTGCAATGCGGGAGACCCAGGTTCGATCCCTGGGTCGAGAAGTTCCCCTGGAGAAGGAAATGGCAACCCACTCCAGTATTCTTGCCTGGAGAATCCCATGGATGGAAGAGCCTGGTGGGCTACAGTCCATGGGGTCGCAAAGAGTCGGACACGACTGAGCGAGCTCAATTCACTTCACTTCACTTCATCCCATTTTTAAACCATATTTAGATTGAAGATCATCAAAATACTGTCATGTTCAGAAAGATAAAAGGAAGGAGGGAAGGGGTAAAAACTACAGGTTATCTTAGCTGAAAAGGGGCCAGTTTCTCACTGTTTGCTCCACAACATGAGAGGTGCATTCTAGAGACAGGCAACCCCACAAGTAACTGGCAGATATGTGAACAGATCAAATATTACATAAAGTGGGTTTCTCCATTTTATATAACCATTACCATGAGTTTTCTATAATAATTATGCAGGAAACTCAGTATATACTGAGATTTAGGCTGGTGAAAAAATGAACTCAATAAGCACAGAGCTCTGTGAACTCAATTTTCTTGGTTTTGAGAGATTACTCAAAGACTCAGTTCTTTGGACTAAAATAAAGTTCAAGTTCACACTCCAAGGATGATTATGAAAAGAAAACCAGATATAGAAACCTAGCAACTAAGATGCATTTGCAGAGGATAATGATGGTTTAGGTAGAAATAACACAACACTAACCAATTTCATATATGGATTATGACCTCTTGCCTGCAGAACTGACTTAAGAAAAAAATGAATACTCTCTTACATTAGAGGTAAACCTGGACTTGAAGTGCAATGATAAACATATTTTTAAAATGGGGCACATAAGGATCAAAGTGTATTTTCAAGTGAGTAATCTTAGCTTTGCCTCCCTCTCATCCGATAAAAGTTTTATACAAAAGATGGGGGGTGGGGGAGAGAACAGACATATTAAAAAAAAAAAAAAACAAGTTGCTGAGAGAGATAGGGTAGAATACACGTGTCTGTGCCTATATGTACAGAAAGGCGGCTGGGGTGCACCGTGGGGGTGGGAGGAGGAACGTGTTTTTATGTGCAGCAGGCACATAAAGTCAGGGTACTTACTGTGCCTGGTTCTCTGTCTGCTCCCGAGGTTACCAAGAAACGCACAGACATGCCCGTTCAGACACAGAGGCAAGAACAGAAATAAAAAAAAGGGGGGAATAATTAGAACACAAGCCCCAAACAGTTTTAAAAATGGCTTTTATTTATATAAGTCATTGCACATTCCTAATACAGTGATTTCCTGAAAATTACAGTATTTTGTAAACATAAGATTTACAGTTTAACCATACACAAAAGCCTATTTTTTTTAAATTTCTTGACAGAATAAATTACTCTTTTTTTTTTTTTTTTTTTCAAAAAATTAGTCAAGTGCAATTTTGCCCAATATTTAATGCATACTAGAATTAAAGCCTATGAAACTAAGTAGTAACAGATGCAATTATCAAACCTTTCATTTGAACACATTCACTTTCAAATTTAACTTCTTATTTCGCCCCATTTAACAACATTACTTTCTTTGAAAATTACCCAATTAAGCAGTTAACAGTTTTCCATAATATGGTACAGGCCACTGGCATTAACGAGGCAGTTGCCAAGATGTCAAGATGCCTGCCATCTAAAGAGATGGAGAAATCTACAGATGCCCACGTTAAACCCTGAAAACCTCCAGGGTGAACTGTGTTTCAGTGGCCAAGCTTTGCGACAGACAGTTCCTCTTAGCTCATTGTTAGCGCTCTGTATGGGTTGGGGCTTTCTTTAGCGGTGCACAAACTTTGCAGCACTGTAAGAGTGTTAGGACAAGGTCCTAATCTGGCTTGCCCGGCCTCTCACCTCTGTGGTGCTCTGCATCGTGGTGCTTCTTGTCATCTTTAATTGCCAAGTGAGACTGGCCACTCAGAGCACTAGACAGCGCCAGGAGGCCGGCACTGCCGCCGAGGGGCGGGATTCCAGGAGGCTGAAGTCCCGAAGGGTGAGGGGTGAGGGGCACTGGAGGTCCGTGGCCATGAGAAAGATGCTGAGCTTGCAACTGCTGCTGCTGTTGGAGGTGGTGGTTGAGAGGAAGAGGGAGAGAGAAAGAAAAAGTGGTGGTGGCGGCGGCGGTGGTGGCATCCGGGTAGAAACCAGACATGACATGAGAGGATGGAGGAGACAGATCAGGAGGTTACACACACACACAGCAAAAAGAGAGAGAGAGGGAGGAAAGGGAGAAAAAAAAAATGTGGTTAGTACGTTCAGTCCATCAAAAGCCTGCATCTGCTTAGTTACCTGATATCATATAATCGTCCCAAAACATAATCTTCAGACTAACATTGTCACTTTCTGGCCTAACTCACACCCTGAGAACGTAGCTGTGCAAGCTTGGCTAGGTAAGTAAGCCCTCACATATTAGTTAGTCCCATCTCTAGGCAGCTCCAGGGTTGAAATCCAGTGCTGTCACTGAATCTAAGATGCCACAGATTTTGGGTTCATTCTGATTTCAGAAAGGTTACAACAGGGGAGGCACAGATATACATCCTACAATATAGTACCTATATTCTCAACAAGTCACAAGTTACTAGGCGATTCCATTCTACCCCAGCATTCTTGTATTAACCTAACACAATGGTAGGATGAGACAAAACCAAATATTAACATACCCAGAAAGAAGGAAGAACTAGCATCTCTTATGCACTGGTGTGCCCTTACTTCATCAAGGTTTATCTTCATCTTAAGTCAGTTCTACTTCATCAAACCCTCACAGAAATGAGGAAGTACTGATACTCCCATTTCACAGGTGGCCAGGCTCAAGGCACTGAGTTTCTCCCACCAGGTGGGAGGGGAGTGAAGTCAACATAGGAAGGGCCGTCATGGTACCACCACATACAGAGGGAGGCCTCAGGGAGACATGCATGTGACAACTCAAAGAAACCACAGAGGCAGAACTTTGATTATCCCTTCCTTTCTCCTGAGCTTCATGCCCCAAACCAGCCCCTCTCCATGTCACGGAGGAAGACACCGGGATACAGTGAGGCCAAGAAGCCTGCTGAGGAAAACACTGTTGATGACCAAGTCCCTCGTTCCTAAATGCCTTCACCTCTATTGCTTAACCCATTCCAGAAGTTATAAATTGGTTCATATTAAAAAGTACCATTGCTCTCATATATTATATTTAAGACACACTACAGGAAATGAAAAAGTATCCCAGAAATGGCCCCTCCACTATAAATCTGGCTGCATTTCAGCTGTCCAACATAAAACTCATTTTTGATGAGATAGTAAAAACGATTAAAGCTCAATTTCTAAGGTGTAATGTTAGGAAATTCTTAAGATTCTGATTTGTGCTCACTTCCCTGGGACTCAATTACTAGTTTTATTTATTACCCCCTTGCGTGTACTGAATATATTAGATCTTTATGCCAGATCTTCAGTAATTTCCACCCCAACTACTGATATTTGATTGAATACTAAACAGGTTTCCAGCCCTCAAGAGCAAGCAGCAGCTAAAAGGCAGAAATCAGTGTCTACAGTTATCTTACAGTGAATTTTCAACCACTCCTAGTATCTTTTTAAAAATCTTTAGAAGCCAACCTCTTTAAACTTCCATTCCTTCCAAAGAGAGCACAGTTCTAATGAGAAGGAAATTGGAAAAGGGAGTGAGGTCAGAGAGAGCAACATTAATAGCATTCTTGGAAAGTATTTATAAACTACTCATTCACCATTTGAGATCATAATAACAATTTCTTTATGCATAAAATCACCTTCCTGTCATCCCAAAGACACTAATTCCTGCTCTCTCACCTTTTAAGAGCTCAGCAATAGCAGGACATAAAACTGAAGAAGCTGGCAGAGGCATCACGGTCCACTAGGCATGCTCATTAGCACTTAATTAGGAACTAGACACCTGCCATAAGAAATGTGCTCAGAGAAGGATGAGGAACAGGTCTGCCCTACCAGCGATTACTATCATTACTCGGAGAGTGAGAGCTATGTCCGGCTGCTGCGAGGGGAAGGCAGTGATGCATACAGAAGTGGGTGCAGTGGGGTAATTAAGAGCAGCACTGATTAAAAGAAGATGAGCGAGGCTAAGCAGAGGGGAAGGACTTTAACTACAGGGTGGAGGATACAACCCTATCACCCTTCCCTGCACCCCGCCCCTCCCAGTTACCCCCCTAAAATTCCCCCCCCAAATGGAGTTACCAAAAAAATGACTCCAGACGTGGGATTTTATGTCAGAGTTAAGGCAGTCTCAGGTGACATTTGAAGACGCTAGAAGGAAGGGAATTTTCTGCCAAAGCCAAGTTGGTTTTTAGAAAGATGAACTGGAAAGCATTCTCATTACTAAAAAGAAGACTAAGCTTACAAAATAAAGGGGCTTTGCCTCAGCTGTGAAGCAGACCTGAAAGGTTAAACCCAACATTTAGGCAAATGGCTCTCAACAGAGCTCTCCAACAGCTTACACTGGCCATAGGTAACCCCCACCTCTACCCTGCTATAGAGTTTCAGGCCCATGAAGACAGTCTATTATTAGAGGCAATGAGGTTCTTCCATTCTGAGCTTGGCCATCTTGAAAGTGCCTTCTTCCACCTTTTATAAAAAAGCATAACTCTCTCACAAAATGAAAGGAATACTTAAGTAGATAGCAACAGGATGAATCACAGCTACTGAAGATGCTGCAGACCCAGGAAACATGAACACTGCTGCCTCACATTCTACTTCTTTATCCTGCCATGCAGAGCTCCTAGATCATAATTCCAGCTTCCTTATCTGGCCTCAGCTTAGAACATACCAGAGGGAGGGAGGGTGGGAATCATGGCTCCCATTTCACAGATGAAAGAGTGGCTTGCCATGGGTTCTCAGCCAGAATGATGATTGAAAACCTTTCATTCCCTTCAACAGCATCTCTCCTGTGACCCCAGCAGCCCAGGCATGTTCATAAGGAGTCAGTGACAGACCCAGGGTTCCCAAGCAGCGGAAGGAAGAAGACAAGCTCTTTCTCCACTGATGACTTCACATTTCTCCCTTCCCAGGTAAGGAGATACTCCTGAGGGCACGCAACACTGTACACCCAGAGACAATCCACTTCACTGTCGGATGTTTACTGGGAAATAAAACGATCTCCACAATGCAGCCTCGGCAGCAGTGACAGATGGGAATTTGTTCTGAGATTTACAACTCACAAGTGCCATCTCTCCAGTCTCCACTTCCCAACACCCTACATATGAGAAATGAAAACATCTTTCACTCTAGTTCTCTTCCAAGGAAGCTGATAAGGAAGAATCAAGCTGAAACAGAGATAGTTCTGGCTTCTCTCAGAAGACGCTTAATAAATAAGAAGTGTTGTCTGTAAGATAAAATATTCATGGAAATGAATAGAGGGCCCACATCCAGGAGATTAAAACAGCTGACTCCAAAAGAGCAGCTGACCTGTCCCATGTGTTCTTGAAAGAACATGTTGTTTTGTGTTTTTTTTTTTTTCTCCCCACAGTTTACCTGAGACAGCCTAATACCCATCACCTTCACTAAAAGAAAAAAAACATGAATGCTACTCAAAAATATGTGTTAGAACAAAAGACACTACTATACAGCCAGCAACACCTCAAAACACCCAATGGCTCTGCCAATTAAGGGAATTTACATGCATCAGTCCTCCATAGACCCAAACCTGCCCAAATCATTGGGGAAACTAAAATGTTTCTCAACATGACAGCAAGGCTGGAAAAATTCAACCTTCTACCCATTCATTAGCTTGCACTAATTAGTAAACTTTTTTTTTAAGTGATTGGCTATAGATTTATAACCACAGAACACACAAGCAAAACAGTTTACAAAGCTATCAGAAAAGGCATTTTTGATGAACAGTGGTGGTTGAGGCAATATGTATCAATCTAAACAGGTGGTTCTCAAACAAAGCAATTTTGACAGCCTTTTCCCCCATCCCAGGGACATTTGGCAACATCTAGAGACATTTATGGTTGTCACAGCTGGGAGGGAGAGAGGAGGAGAAGTGCTACTGGCGTCCAGTAGGTAGAGGCCGGGGATGCCGTTCAACGCCGTACAATGCACAGTACAATGCACAGAACAGCCCTCATCACAGAGAATTCACAAGCCTAAAATGTCAGTAACACTGAAACAGAGAAATTCTGGTCTAGATCTAAGCTAGAATTCTGTACCATTATGTTAGAATCCATGTTCTTATATGCCAAAGGATTTGCCAAATTGTTTAAAACCCAAAAGTACTTTTCAGCATTCAACTCTTCACTGTCCTTTCTCCATCAAGTACCTTGTCACGACCCCCCAAAATGAGCAGCTGCTTATGCTGACTCCAGTAACAATTTAAAACAAACAGAAACTTCACATTTTACAAAACAATTTGGAGAAAGAGCTACACTGGGAACTTTTACGGACTGTTCTGATGCCACAGAGATGATTAGGGAAAGGTTTAGTTTGGGGCATGAGGAGATAAATGCACTCATTCTTACCCAAACAATTTGAATAGGCTGGGAATGAGATGAAGAAAACAAACACCAAACCCTGAGTTAATGATACTGAAAACCCACAAGGAATAAAATAACCTCATCCATATCAAACAACAGCCATGCATTTAGAATTTTAATTCACATTTTACCTAGTGCAGCCCAGGTCAATTATGTTGCTATAATGAAATTGACTTTGCTGTTTACATTCAGAGCTTTAATGTAATAGTGAGGTGGTTTTTACATTTTTGTTTCTAAAACAGGTATAGCACAAGATTTATCACCACAAAGCTGCCTATACAGGTAGAAAGGAAACCAGAAAAATGAAGACCAATATCCCCCTCATCCCCACTAGATGTTAATAAGTTCCTCATCACCAACCACTGAATCAATTTGAATTTCTGAAATTTAACCCACTTTACAACCTTTGGGAAAACTGTGTCACACAAACCACAAACTGAACCCAACCAGAACTAAAACCATGCCCCAAAACAGCATCTCCAATGCTAAAAGTGTGACAGTACGTGGCATTTATAGCACTTGGTATTTAAACACTTTTAAAGGTGGGGAGGGGGAGAGTGAAAAGTAGCATTTATTGACAGTTTTCTCCAAATCACTCTTCCTTGATTTTCTGCTATTACTCTGTTCTTTAAAACGCTCAGTTCTTATCTTGGGAGAGTGCATAAAAAGAAAATTGGTATGCTACGATAAATAAGTGGGAGAAGTGGGGAAGAGCTGTGTGGCAGCAGAAACATCAAGGACACTACTCTGGGAGTTATCTGGAAACCTCCCATTATGTGGATGGCCTCTCGTGTGAAGAGGGGCAGGGGTGATAAACAGGCAGGAACTGCTTGCTGGGGCCAAGAATTCACAAGCCACTTGAAGACAATAAAAAGTAAGTAAATAAATAAATCCACCGAAAGGCCCCATTTTGATGCAGGAGCACACAGAAACAAAACTGCTGACCTACATGTAGGCAGGCACCCAGATGAAGGCCTAAAATTCTGAAAAGGATCGAAACTCTTCTTTTCTGTTTCTGTATTTCGGCTAACCTGCACAGGCCAACCTGTTCTGCATCATCACCCTGACTTACTCATTCTACCTGCCCTGGGTACCTGTTTCCATCATGACTTAAAGACCTAAACTAGAGTGAGTTTTTACAAGTCATGGGCACTTAAGTAGATCCACTTCTAAAACCAGATAAGGTTTCAATATAAAGATGCTCACCATAACCAGCCATCAGAGAAATATAAATCAAAACTACAAATCAGACAGCATGTCACACCCACTAGGAGGACTAGAATCCAACAATGGACAATACCAAGTGTTGGAGAAGAAGCAGAGAAACTGGAATTCTCACCCACTGCTAGGGGGGGAATGTAAAATGCTACAGCCACTGGGCTGTTTAAAAAGTTAGATGGAATTACCATATGACCCAGAGACTCCATTCCTAGATATAAATACCAGATAAAAGAAAACATGCCCAAAGAAAAATTTTTATACAAATGTTTCAGTTCAGTCTCTCAGTCATGTCTGACTCTTTGCGACCCCGTGGACTGCAGCACGCCAGCCCTCCCTCTCATCACCAGCTCCCAGAATTTACTCAAACTCATGTCCATTGAATCAGTGATGCCATGCAACCATCTCATCCTCATACAAATATTTACAGCAGCATTATTTATAATAGCCAAAATGCAGAAACAATTAAATGACCAGCAAGTGACTGGACAGATAACAAATGCAGTATACTGATGTAATAGAATATTTTTCATCAAAAAAAGGACTCAAAAATCTTGAAAACATTATGCCAAGTGAAACAAGCCAGACAAAGGAACGTATTATGTGATTCCATTTACAGGAAATATTCAGAACAGAAAAATCCATAAGAGATAGAAAGATTAAGCATTGCCAGGGAGTTGAAGGGATGGAGAAGGGGGGTCTTGACTGCTAATGAATATGGGTTTATTTTTGGAGTGATGAAAATGTTCAAGAATTACATATTAGTGATAGTTATACATGTTTGTAAATATATTAAAAACACTGTGCTTTTAAAAGGGTGAGTGAGGGACTTCCCTGGCAATCCAGTGGTTAAGACTTTGCCTTCTAATGCAGGGGGGTGCAGGTTCAAACCCTAGTTGGGGAGCTGAAAGTCCACATGTGTCACAGCCAGAAAACCAAAGAAACATAAAATAGAATCAATATTGTGAAAAATTCCGTAGAGACTTTAAAAATGGTCCACATTTTAAAAAGTTCTTTGAAAAAAAAAAAAAGCAGGGTGAATGATATGGTACATAAATCACCCATCAATTAAAAAAACCTGCATAGATCTAATAATTAAAATGAGATGTTCTACTTTCTATTCTGAAGAGTTCTTCCCCTGAAAAGAGGGAAAATATTATAATGCCTTCTAATAAATCCAAATAAAAATCATATGAAAATATATGGGGACATGAACAAGTAAACAACGCTTCAGCAAGTTTCCTAATAAATTAAAAGCACACTGCCTATTCAGAGGAACTCAGACACTGAAGCCAAGCCCTGCATTTGTTAGATACCTAGCTGTACTCTAGGTTTAAAAAAAAAAAAAAAAAAAAAGTCAGATGCAGAGAAGACTTCTCGGCTGTATTGCTCCATCCCTTTGGAAAATTAATAAACGGGCTGAACTATTGGAATTTAAGTGGCAGGTAAGTCACTAAATAGAAGCTGGTAGAGCTGGAAGATCCATGTTTGTTGTCATTTTAGTTACTTCCTGTGGTAGCAGGCTATGCATTATTCTCCTAGGGTGATTTTGTTTTATAAAGAAACTTACAGCTGGGTTACTGATGGGCTTTCCAGGGATTAACTGCATACTCATAAGAATAAGAGGCTAACCTCATCCTCTTAAACTTCACACACTACAATCCTATAGATGGCTGACAGCTACAGCCGGAGGAGAAAAATAATCCAACATTCTTGCTAATCCTTAAACCAATCATCTCATGCAACAATGGGGAGTCCTTTAGGTCTACAACTCAATCTCTTCAGGACAGAAAGGCTCCTTCTACTGATACATCAGAAGTCTGTATTCACAGCCATCACCTACACAAACACACGTAGTCAGATACCACAAACCACCCTAGGCTTCTTTTATTTCACACTAAGTTGTTTTAAAGTATAGAGAATTATAAATTTGCCTATGAAACAAGAATACACACCTGACCAAAACTAGAGCCCCAAACCAGAGCCCCACAGACCTTGACAGAAGTTATATTTGGGGAAAGTAAGTTAGATCACATCCAAATAAATGAGTAAGGATAAACAAGTTTGCTTATATTAACTCCAAATTTCCTTGAGTTCCTGACCTTCATATACTGCTATGGAAAATTGTTTACATTTTCTTATGTCCAACAATCAGCACAGAGGCAGCTATCAGAAATCTGGCATTTTGTGGTAGGGGAATTGGTCATCTAGGCATCTCTTCTAATTCTGCCTTCCTTCTAATTCCATCTCAAGGATCCCTGCCACTTCTCAGTGCCAACAAAAGAACTGGTCCCTCACGCTTTATGCTGAGTAAGGAAGCCAAAAGTGCCTGATCCTCACACTTTTGCTTCTCAAACTTCTCTCCATCTGTTCCCCAAAGTTAACTTTTCCCTCGGTTCTGAATTTTAAGTTTGTTCACCAAAAGTTAAATGGCAATGCTTCTACACTGCTGTGTCCTTATTAAAACTCATTCAAGCACACGACTTAATGGCAGAAGCAGAGCATCTGGCTGGGTCTAATCTCAAATAACAATATCCAGGTAACCACCAGAAAAGACAAAAGAGGAGGTGACCCACTGCCTGGAGTAATCACCCTTTGAAGAAGCTTGGTCAACTGGACCCAGAGATGTGCTACAGGCACTGAGAGAAACCAGGCAGGCAAAACTGCAGTTCAGGGCAGTCAGTTCACCCACATGTCAGGCAAAGGCTGCTGGTCAGTCTTACCCTCTACAAAAGCCATACAAGGTAAATGGCATTGTCCACCTGAAGATGGACGCTGATGGAGCTAAACTGGCTGTACGAGGTCACAAAGCATAATAGTGCCAAGTGTCCCAAAAAAGTCCAGTCTTATCCTAGGACCAGGTAACACGGGTACCAACACGGGCACCATGTTCTCCAAGGTTCAGTTCAGTTCAGTCACTCAGTCATGTCTGACTCTTTGTGACTCCATGAACCACAGCATGCCAGGCCTCCCTGTCCATCACCAACTCCCGGAGTCCACCCAAACCCAGGTCCATTGAGTCAGTGATGCCATCCAACCATCTCATCCTCTGTCGTCCCCTTCTCCTCCTGCCCTCAATCTTTGCCAGCATCAGGGTCTTTTCCAATGAGTCAGCTCTTCACATCAGGTGGCCAAAGTATTGGAGTTTTAGCTTCAACATCAGTCCTTCCAATGAAAACCCAGCACTGATCTCCTTTAGGATGGACTGGTTGGATCTCCTTGCAGTCCAAAGGACTCTCAAGAGTCTTCTCCAACACCACAGTTCAAAAGCATCAATTCTTGAGCGCTCAGCTTTCTCCACAGTCCAACTCTCACAACCATACATGACCACTGGAAAAACCATAGCCTTGACTAGACGGACCTTTGTTGACAAAGTAATGTCTCTGCTTATTAATATGCTGTCTACAGTGGTCATAACTTTCCTTCTAAGGAGTAAGCGTCTTTTAATTTCATGGCTGCAGTCACCATCTGCAGTGATTTTGGAGCCCCCAAAAATAAAGTCTGTCACTGTTTCCACTGTCTCCCCTTCTATTTGCCATTAAGTGATGGGACCAGATGCCATGATCTTAGTTTTCTGAATGTTGAGCTTTAAGCCAACTTTTCACTCTCCTCTTTCACTTTCATCAAGAGGCTCTTTAGTTCTTCTTCACTTTCTGCCATAAGAGTGGTGTCATCTGCATATCTGAGGTTATTGATATTTCTCCCGGCAATCTTGATTCCAGCTTGTGATTCCTCCAGCCCAGCATTTCTCATGATGTACTCTGCATTTAAGTTAAATATGCAGGGTGACAATACACAGCCTTGACGTACTCCTTTTCCTATTGGAACCAGTCTGTTGTTTCATGTCCAGTTCTAACTGTTGCTTCCTGATCTGCATACAGGTTTCTCAAGAGGCAGGTCAGGTGGTCTGGTATTCCCATCTCCTTCAGAATCTTCCACAGTTTATTGTGATCCACACAAAGGCTTTGGCATAGTCAATGAAGCAGAAATAATGTTTTTCTGGAACTCTCTTGCTTTTTCGATGATCCAGCAGACGTTGGCAATTTGATCTCTGGTTCTTCTGCCTTTTCTAAAACTAGCAAGAACATCTGGAAGTTCACAGTTCACGTATTGCTGAAGCTTGGCTTGGAAAATTTTGAGCAGTACTTTACTAGTATATGCGGAGAAGGCAATGGCACCCCACTCCAGTACTCTTGCCTGGAAAATCCCATGGACGGAGAAGCCTCGTAGGCTGCAGTCCATGGGGTCGCTAGGAGTCGGACACGACTGAGCGACTTCACTTTCACTTTTCACTTTCATGCACTGGAGAAGGAAATGGCAACCCACTCCAGTGTTCTTGCCTGGAGAATCCCAGGGATGGGGGAGCCTGGTGGGCTGCCATCTATTGGGGTCACACAGAGTCGGACACGACTGAAGTGACTTACCTTACCTTACTAGTATATGAGATGAGTGCAACTGTGCAGTAGTTTGAGCATTCTTTGGCGTTGCCTTTCTTAGGGATTAAAATGAAAACGGACCTTTTCCAGTCCTGTGGCCACTGCTGAATTTTCCAAATGTGCTTGCATATTGAGTGCAACATTTTCACAGCATCATCTGTTGGGATTTGAAATAGCTCAACTGGAATTCCATCACCTCCACTAACTTTGTTCATAGCGATGCTTCCTAAGGCCCACTTGACTTCACATTCTAGGATGTCTGGCTCTAAGTGAGTGTGAATGATCACATCATCGTGATTATCTGGGTCATGAAGATCTTTTTTGTACAGTCTGTGTATTCTTGCCACTTCTTCTTAATATCTTCTGCTTGTTAGGTCCACACCATTTCTGTCCTTTATTGAGCCCATCTTGGAGGAGCCTGGTAGGCTACAGTCCACAGGGTCGCAAAGAGTTGGACACGACTAAGCGACTTCACTTTTGCATGAAATGTTCCCTTGGTATCTCTAATTTTCTTGAAGAGATCTCTATTTTCTTTATTCTATTTCTTTGCATTGATCACTGAGGAAGGCTTTCTTATCTCACCTTGCTCTTCTTTGGAACTCTGTATTCAAATGGATCTATCTTTCCTTTTCTCCTTTGCTTTTTGCTTCTCTTCTTTTCACAGCTATTTGTAAGGCCTCCTCATACAGCCATTTTGCTTTTTTGCATTTCTTTTTCTTGGGGATGGTCTTGATTCCTGTCTCCTGCACAATGTCACGAACCTCCGTCCATAGTTCATCAGGTACTCTATCTATCAGATCTAGTCCCTTAAATCTATTTCTCACTTCCACTGTATAATCATAAGGGATTTGATTTAGATCATACTTGAATGGTCTAGTGGTCTTCCTGACTTTCTTCAATTTAAGTCTGAATTTGGCAATAAAGAGTTTATGATCTGAGCCACAGTCAGCTCCCAGTCATGTTTTTGCTCATCATATAGAACTTCTCTGTCTTTGGCTGCAAAGAATATAATCAACCTGATTTTGGTGTTGACCATCTGGTGATTTCCATGTGTAGAGTCTTCTCTTGTGTTGTTGGAAGAGGGTGTTTGCTATGACCAGTACGTTATCTTGGCAGAACTCTATTAGCCTTTGCCCTGCTTCATTCTGTACTCCAAGGCCAAATTTGCCTGTTACTCTAGGTGTTCTTGACTTCCTACTTTTGCATTCCAGTCCCCTATAATGAAAAGGATATCTTTTTTGGGTGTTAGTTCTAGAACATGATGTAAATGGTCTTAGAAAATGAGCATAAATGAAACACTGAGAAGTTAGGCAGCAGGTATTTGGTTAGAAATAGGTAAACTATGCAATTGTTTTCTTTAAAAAAGAAATTGCCCTCTGCTAATTATTCTTTCACTCTTTAATCAAAAAGAAACCATGTTTCTTCAGGGAGTGGGAAATCTTGACTGACAAGACGACAAGGGGACTTTCTATGGTGGTGGGGACAATCTGTACCCTGAGAGAGAGTGTGGCCCAAAGGGTGTGTGCCTGTGCCAGGGGTCAGTCTGTACACTGTGCATTTCACGTGTAAATTACACATCAAATTTTAAAAATCCATGTGTGTACAGGTATGTACATAGCCATATCTGTATTTGTATGACATATTAATTTTATATGATATAAAACCAATTATATATGATATAATAAATCCAGTTAAAAGACAACACTAATTATTTGTAATCCTAATCTCAGTTTAGAATCAATTACTTAGTGTCAGAGCAGGTAAAGGAGAGTTCTAAGTTTCCAACTACCCAAATACTACAATGGGGAGTAATGAACTTAAGAGGTCTTTGGTCAATTTTCTTTTCCTTCAGGTAGCCATTAGCTATTCCACAAATAAAATGTTACATTAAGTCAACAAACTATTTCATTTTGAGCATTTTTAATAGCATTCCAAATTTTAAAAAAATATTTGAGGAATGCTGATTAAATTGTGTTGTTTATCCCAATGTTTGGGGAGGGGGGGGGCGGAAATCAAGGTTCAAGTAAGTTCCCTTCCCACAATGAACTTGTTTTCTAAAGTACAAGTCAGCTTGTGTCAAACTGAATAAACCCTGTGCCTATTAGGATCTCTGCATTATTACTTTTTATTGTTACAAGAACATATGTTTAATAGCAAGAGAGCTTAAAAAAAATTCAAAATCTAGGGTTGCAGTTATTATTCTGCCGATTATCAAATTTACCATCAAAGCTATTTTTAAAAAGTATAACCAAAAATATCTCAAATATCTAAGAAGTTTATCTTTCTTAAATACCAGTAATCTATGTAAGTTGAAGGCAGGTGCTGCAGTGGAAAAGATTTAAAATTCTGTATTTCCCATCAGATATGAGAACTAAGTGTTCTATGCCAGTGCAAAACAGGTATCATTAATTCACTTCACAAAAATGGGAAAAAAAATAATAGAACCTCTCTCTTCCTACTAAAAGAGCATCCACAGTCCCAGGACACAGCTAATCTCACTTAGAAGCCTGGTGTCCTTAGGAAGATATAACTTTTTCCAGGTTTGCTAAAGAGAAATCTTTAGCCCTGTTAAGCAAGCAGTAAGCTGCTTGATTGTACCTTAAAGGGGATGAGAAATTTTTGGTTCATCTGCATTTTAAAGGGTACTCTTTCATGATCTTTCACACTTGTAATAGATGTCTAAACCGTTAAATTACTATTTCTTTTCTTAGCCTGAAAGTCGATGCAGACGAAGACCGTGGCCTCTGCCATTGTTCTTTACCCTAAGTCGGTCCCTGAACAATACTGACAGCTGCTATCAAACCAGGCTGCATTTACTCTGCGCGCAGCTGCTGCTTGTAGGAACAGACAGCCTCCCAGAGCCTCCTCCCCTCTGGGGAGAAAGGTTGACACACTGCATGTTCAATGAAGGGGTGCAAAGGTCCACTGAATTGTCAACCCAATTTTATGCTACTTCGATTTTCCAGGATGCGCACAATTCCTTTCAAGCAAAAATCAAGCATATGCCAGAGCATGAAACTTATGGTGTAGGATAATTATTGATCACTACAAACTTTAAAAGAGCCTGCCGACATAAATTAATATACTGATCCAAACATTACAATTATAAAAGCTGCACATGCCAATATGCTGAAGACTCACAATTGGCGTTAAGTCTTGTGCTGGGCCCAATTCACTGATTTGGGTTATTGTTGCTAGCTATCAGAGCTAATCTGCCTTTATAATCTCAACAACATGTTTCCTGGACTAAAGCCACTCATAAAATTAGCGATTCATCTGCCCTTGCAAAACAACCTGTTATTTTTATTTTCTGATTCAACGTGAAATGAGTATTACCTATAAACATCTGGTTAACACAATTTCCTCCTTTCTAATGGGTACAATTGGGCAGTGGCTTTGAGGACATAAAGAGTACAAAGTTTTACCATGAAGAAATGATATGTAAAAATTTAGAGCCTATCAGAAAACAAACATGTTCCACAAAGTTGAACTGGGTACTTGAGAACTGCTTTGCATATGTTTTCCTTTAATCAAAACAGGCTTTTCCATCCTCATTCATTTGGGTTAAAAAATTCTGCGCTCGAGCTACAAGTACAATTTGCTATTAGTCTTTGCTAATCAAACACAGTACATGCAAAAGTACCAGTGAATATTTGATTTGATCTCTGAAATAAAGCAATTCATTACACAAGAAAAGGGTACAGAAGGCAGCAGACAAATGCAGATGTAATTGTGTTTTTTGTTGAATGTGATTAGAGAGCCCACTAAGTAACAGTCAAAAACGTGATACGAAGGGGGAGAGATGCAGAGCCCGGATCTGGGGTGAAGGGGAGGAGGGAGAATTGTTTATGCAGAGCTAAGCTGTCAAGTGTAATAAAGCAGCTTGAATAAAATTTAAGCTGAAAATCCACTGAAGCTCCCCATTTCAGGGAGGAAAAAGCTATTAAAAGGAAATGAAGGTCACCCTCCCAGTTTATTTCACCTAATTGACTGCCAATAGCTTACCACAGGCAACCCGACTGCAGATCTGCAATTGAGAAACTGATGAAAGGAGAGTTTTCAAGCTGAGGCTCATTCTTTAATCCTCCTTGGCTCTTATGTTTTTCTCCATCTCCAGTTGGGATGTAATTTTAAACCCTGATGGATTAACTGGTTCCATTGTCTGTGGCCGTCACTGCACTATGGCACTCTTAATCCGTACAGCAGCATGTCTAATTATCATTACAAAGTGTCTGAGGGAACTATAAAGACCAGCAGGGCATCTTCTCACAAGCAATTAACATAAATTGATAAATGAGTGATTTGAATCCGCTCAAGGCACTCACGTATGAATAAAATCAGAAAGGACGGTCCCTTGTTTCAGCTACTTCTCTCGCCTAGTCTGGAAGGGCAGAAAACATGAGAACCGTCCTGGATCCTGCAGTTGAGGGGAAGGAAGGGGGCGTGGTCAGGGGGTGGGGAATGAACTCATGCAGGAGATGGACCCCACGGTTCACCGGGCTCATTAATGCAGAGCAAATGACTTGTGATTGACAACCAGTTGCCAGCAAGGAGCACTAACTGAACTCAACCCAGAAGAGCAGAAACCTCGTGAAAGGCTAGAGGGCACCAGGGCAGACAATTATCACTTCTTCAACGGCAAGAGGGCTTTCTTTTCGTTGGGGTGCCACTTAAAACTTCATGAAAGAGCCACAAGAAAATCAAAACAGTTATACATAGGTTCTAATACCCTGGGGAAAAAAAGGCAAAAGAATCAAATGATAACAAAATGAAATAATTCCAAGGGATGTCTTGACCCCAATTGGGATCTAAAGTTATATGACAGAAGTAAGGAAAGTAGGTATTTAAAACCTTTACCTAAAGTTTTAACCTAAGGGAGCAGGATAAACTATATTTATTTTTCCATTGAAAATAAGATTTATTTTGTTCCCATCCTAAAAAAGGTTGCTATTACCTCCCTTATGCCAAGTGTTCTTCCCTTACACACCTCAGTGTACCTGAAACCACTTCCCCGTACCTGAAACTGCCTCCCCCTCTCCCACTTATCAAAAGGTCAAGTTAACTTCATATTATATACAGATTAGATATAGATTAAGCCCACAAATTTAGAAGAAATGAAAGCTGGTTATACACACTGTAGGAGGTAGACCTGGTAGGCCACGTACCCCGATGATGGCATTCAGCTCTGCCATGGTCACCTGTTTGGCACGTTCAACAGCCTGGGCCACCTGCTGTTGATGCTTTGAAAACAAGAAGAAAAAGTATTAGTGAGGCAGCCAAGAACTTCACTGTACCTTCCAACCAAAAGACAAATGCTGCATATGGTACAGACTGAGGTGTAATATGAGTTTAAATGTGAACTTGCTGGAGCACATATTTCACAGAACACAGACAACCAGGGAAAGGAAAACAGTGGTGCTGCCCATCTTTCTAAACAGCACCAGTTAACTTCTGATGGGAATTTGGGGTTCAGAATGGTAGAAAGGCAAAAAAAGACATCAAAAATGGTCATGTGAAGCCTTAGAAGTCAATAGTATGGGATGTGGAAGATCATCCTGATTCTCAGAAAGGGTTTGCTATGATAAATTTGAGCAGGAGAAATTTACAGCCATTTAAAACACCCCTTTGGAGAAGGCAATGGCATCCCACTCCAGTACTTTTGCCTGGAGAATCCCATGGATGCAGCAGCTTGGTAGGCTGCAGTCCATGGGGTCGTGAAGAGTCAGACACGACTGAGCGACTTCCCTTTCGCTTTTCATTTTCATGCATTGGAGAAGGAAATGGCAACCCACTCCAGTGTTCTTGCCTGGAGAGTCCCAGGGACGGGGAAGCCTGGTGGGCTGCCATCTCTGGGGTCATACACTGAAGTGACTTAGCAGCAGTAGCAGTTTGGATACTCAAATTTTAAACATTAAACCTGCAATCTCTTCTCTGGTCAACAAATCTCAACCCACCAGTTGGTTCTGGACTCTGGGAATTCCTTTCCTCCTTTAGTCCTTAGATGTTTTACCCGCCACAGGAGAAAGGAAAGACACACACACACATACACACACACACACACACACTCTGAGATCACAGGCTGGAAATAGCCCACACACCTCCCAGGTCCACTCACAAATAAAAACAAAGTTGCACGTCTCTTTGGGAGAAAGGAGACTATATATAGCAGAGACTCCGAATTAATAAAGTCTAACAAAACAACAGTCTTCAAAAGGCCAACAAATCTAAATGGTAACATCCCGTAAATGCTATGCTGGAAAAGGCTGCCATGGTAATAGCAGGGATGGTGCTACCCAGCATGGAGCAGTAGATGCCAATAAGAGCAGACACTCAGCATTCCAGCTCCAAGGCCCATAAGCTTTTCACTCTGTCTCAAGATATACGCATCTTGTACACACTTAAAGCACAGTTTTACATTTATTAGCTTGTATCCAAAAGTAAACTTTAAGGCAAAACTAAAATATACTGGTTTTGAGTCAATTTCATAGGTTTACTCACACAAAGAGCTTTCCCCTCTCAAAAGATTAAGGTTAAACTCCTATCTATGACTTTGTAACAATAAAATGGCTCATATATGGATATAACTCTGTAAGCCAAGGTAACACGAACATGTAACATGAATGCTCTTAACCTTACGAGTATTGGCATCCGCTCCCTCCACAGACAGCATTATCAATCTGCCTTGAGGTACAAGGACAAATGAAATACCTGCTCCCATGATCAAGTCAACCCTGATGGAACCATTTTTAAAAAGCAGTAAAAGAAACAGTAAAAGGACACGTTAATCATCAGAAGCGATCAAGCTTATACTACTCCTCGAAGAAAAGAAAAGCTTTATGCTTGATAGTCATTTTGCAGTTTTCCATAGAAAAGAATTAATTTAAGGTTGAGCTATCGTCACTGCTTCCACAGTGTGCCCTTAGATCTATGAGATGGAATAGCAGGGGGTTTACACACTTCAGCTGTAACAGATGTTCCTCACACTTGTTCCTCGTGATAAAATTAACATCTTAAAACTAGCTAATTTGCAAACAGAGAAGCAACATAATTGCACTTTAACAGCTGAACAGTTTTACTTACTTCCTGAGACAGAAATGGGATGACTTGTGCACAAATCGTATTCAATCTCTTGGCGATTTCAGTCTATAAAGACAAAACCATATAAATGGTTAGCGTATTTCATAATCAGTTCAGAAGACAAAACTTCATACCCAACAGTGGAGTCCTCTACTGCCTCACTCTTAAGGGCATAAAAGTGCTTTCCCAGGCTATGTTAGCAATATTTATCTTGAGATAAACAGTAGATATTAATCCCACTTGCAAAGAAAGACATAATCGCACGTTTTATTGGTCACTTAAATAAGAGATAATGGGTAGTTTAATTGAGTCAGAAAATCTATGCAGTTTGAGGCTATATAATCATTTAACCTGGTGATTCCAAACCCTTCTGTACACTTATTCAATTATGGCATACCAGAGCACTTTTATGAAGCAAGTTCATTCAAACCAAAGTCAGAACCCTGGAGAGCAGAAGCACTGCCAAAGCAGACTAGCTCTCAAGTTGAGGTCCAGAGTGGGAGTGGAAGACCTCCTTCCACTTGTTTCAACTCCTGCACAACTGAAATTGAACTTTAATGTTAGTAAGCCTTCACCAAGTTTCAAAATTTCAAACAAGCCTAGAAAACACCGCTGAAACAGACTCAAATCCAGACAGTCAAGACAAGGGGTTCTAGATATCTGTCAAGTTTTACCACAACTCAGCATCAAATGCCAGGAGCCCACGGTTCCACTGAGTTTAAGAAAATGTGTCCTGAGTGTTTGTGGCACAGGCTATTCTAGAGCAAGGAGGAATAATCCCTGCTCAGCTCCAAGGGCACAGGAGTCCCTCTGGAAGAGGGACAAGTTGGCAAAGGAGGGAATACAGTGTGCTCTGCTCCCAGACTAGGAACGCTCCCCCTGCCCACCCCCTCTCCAACACCCTGCAGCAATGCAAAGGAGCCCTGCTTTCCTCTAACTCTGAAGAACAGTTCTGTTTTGGGGGGTGGAGGGGGAAAGACATCTGAAGAGTCCCAGGTTGACCTTATGTATATATTTCGTCATTTCTGTGTCAATGTTTACTGATGCCACCTCTATTACTGAACTAGGCAATGAAAAGGACTATGGGGAGAAAAAAAATAAGAAGAGCACAGCCCATGCCCTTGAGAAAGACAGAATGGAATAAGTGAGATAAAGTAGAAACCTCAGGAACTGTATAATCAAGTACATAAAAAAGAGCTGCCTTTTGTCCTCTGAGATGATTCCAGTTAACTGAGCAACAAGCCTTTCCTTTTATGGGATTGGATTTATGCCAATCCAACTCAATTCTCCCTGACCACCACTGAGACAGGGTTACAGACCGTGCATTGGAAGAAATGTACTGGAAAGGGAAATCACTGGTATAGAGAACAATCCCATGACCTTGCTTGAACAAGTGGAGCTAACAGATACATATATGCAAAAAGGGCACAGCTGTACCAGGTGCAATCACAAAACTGGGTCAGCCCCACGTAGCTCGTTTGATCACAGCCACCCACTCAAGTGAACACAAGGTCATGGCTCTCCTGGAAAGTATGGGCCAGCTACCCTTGCCTTTGCAACAAGGTTCTACCCTGTATGTTTGGGTAGACATAAAGAGGCAGAGATGCCCTTTGTGGGGTCTGAGGTCCTTGCTCCCCACTTTCCACCTGCCATACATTCCAACAGCATTCTGTTCTTACCCGGCCTCCAAAATTCTCTTCATGTTTTCCTATGTTAAAAATGACATCTGCTCACTCTGAGTACATATCCACAGATGTATACTGCACAGAAATACACAAGAACTAAGTCTGCCACCCAGAGACAACCACAATAATTCTGTGGTGATCCTGGGAAGCAACCCCCCAGGCTCTCATTATCTGTGTGTGCACAAGCCCAGAGTGGAGAGAGACACCTTGATATCAACGGATCCCATGAGGTATGCTGCTCTTCTGCAATTTGTTCCTTCCACTCAAACCTGTCATGGACACCCTTCCATTCCATAAAAACAGATATAAGTAAGAACATCATCAATATATCCCACTACACAAGCAGTCAGGTGTCTGAACACTCCCAACATCGGGGGATATTTATTTTTCACCTAATATTCCACAATTACACGCTCTACATCAAATAACCCTTTCCCTAGATCTCTAAAAGGAATCTCTAGAAGTGAAATTGCTAGGTCAAAGTGTCTGCATATTTTAAACTGTAATGCATGCTGATAAACTGCCCAGCAGAGAAGCTTACCAGTTTATATTATCCCTCTATGATGGTGCTTGCTCCCCCACCCAGTGTCAATACTGCGTTTCACTGACCTTTTTAAAATCTTTATCCATCTAATAGATTAAAAAATGATCTCATTTTTATTTGCATTACTCCGATTCTTCCTGAAGTTAAACATCTTTTCATATATTGATTGGCCCACTTTATTTTTCCTTTGGTATTTATTCAACCTTGTCTTTTTGTAGTAGTTCCTCCTATAAGATAAATACTAACTTTTCCATGGTCTTTCCACCTTGTCACCTGTCTTTCAACCTTGCTTAGTATGGGTTTTTTGCTATACATAACTACGTTTTTACATGGTCGGACTAAAGAATAGCCTTCCTATGTTCCTGGCCTTTGGGTGAGGATTAGAACACTCCCAAATTAAAGAAGCCATTCTTAATTTTCCTCTAGTGCTGCTACGGCTGTACTTTCTACATTTAATTACTTGACCTACATGGAATTTATTTTAGTTTAAGAAGGAAAGATGATCTCCTCTTTAATTAATAATTATATATGTTATTACACAGAGTGGCTTCAAGGTAGAAGTGAACTTCACTGTCAGGGGACAGTTAAGACCTGGTCTAAATGAAACGAACTCATAAACCTTTAATATTAATCCTTTAATATTAAGAGGAAAATAAAAGAAGTACGGATTAAGAGCACAGACCACATAAATTGGGTTAGAGCAGCTAAGACTGCAACAGGAGGACGAGTGTTAAAGATCAAAGCTCAAACTGATGCAGAAACATCAAAAGCCATACCATTTGTCCTGGGAATTCTAAATAAACGGTTTGGAAAAGAAACAGAAACAAGAACAACAGAGAAAGATCTTGTCCCAGCTGTCTCCTTCCTCTGCCAGGTCTCTAATCCCTAATCTTAAAACCATCCTCTGACAAGTGAGCTTGACCTTGAGCCAGGAAACTAGCTTCCAACCTCACCTCTGGTTTACCTTGCAATTCTCTGAGCCAGCTGTAGAGTCCCTGCTCCTGGCAGCGTGAGGATGCATCTGATCTCCCTGACAGTGCTCTGGGAGGTCTAACACATCACCACCACTGCCGCCCTTCAAACAGTCTGGATGACAACTGACAGCGATCCTCCAGCATCATCTCTTGCTTCAACATAAGGATATTCTGACAAGAACTTAGCACAAATTAACGAGTAGTAGTGTTCTCTACCTGTGCTTCTATTCCTGACCACAGAGTTTACAAGCAGGTTAGACTGGATAGTTGACCCTGCTTAAGCAGGTGTTGAGAAAGTCCCATAACCTTTTCAGACTGCCTTCTTTCTACCTCTTCCAAAGACCAGACAACTTCAATGGAAGGAAAAAACAAAAAACAAAAAACAAAAAACTGCAGGCTAACTGTGTTTTCCACCTAGAAATCATTTTCCTGACCCAAACTGAAGATGTATTTGGTACCTGCTAACAGACATATTGTTTATAAGTAAACTTACCCTGTGTCTGTATTTCTGACACCATGTAAGGCAACAACACTAAGTCAGCATTCAAGAGCCAGACCCAAACCAGATTTGCATGGAAACATTGCGCCCAAAAACTTACCAGCTTGGTCAAGGCCCCAGCATCAGGCCTTGCCTCAGGGACGGCAAGCACCCACCGAGGCAGCAGGAGTGCGTCTGTTCAGAACCAGCTTTTTTTAAAGTGCATTATGTGTTATTTTATTTTTGGCTACACTGAGTCTTCATTGCTGTGCTCATGCTTTGGTAGCTGCAACTCATGGCTTAGTTGCCCTGCAGCACGTGGGATCTTCCCAGAGCAGGGATCGGACCTCTGTCTCCTGCACTGGCAAGCAGATTCCTAACCACTGGACCACCAGGGAAGTCCCCAGAACCAGCTTTTATTCTCATCAGTGCCAACTCCTTTCTCACTGATTTGCTTATGGTGATGAGTCAGCCCTCATAATCCAAGAACTTGGGTTTGCATATCAGCAAAGTAGTACTAAGTGTCCTGAGTTAAGTCACTTCAATGGCTAAGCGCCAGGTCTCTTATCACCAATCTACTTCAGTGATTTATCAGAATCACATAAGCTAATATGTAAACTACAGCTGCACTATTACAAAGTGCTGTGCTCTCATCCCAATCTTTTAAGAACGACCTCAAACCCAAAGAGAAGCTGCCTTTCCCCTGTAACACCAATAAACAAACTCTAGGCCCTTCAAGACCCACCAGAGCAATTTAACTTTATTTAGTAAATAAACTAAGATTAAATGTTGAAAATCACATATGACATGAAGCTTCTGGACAATTTCCTACAGCTTCCAGCATCAAGGCTGGCATCATGCATCTTAACCCAACAGGGAAGCAGGAGAAGACTCCTGATTCAGCTCCTCGCTGAACCCTCCCCATCAAAACTGACCACAGGATACCCTTTCCACATTTGGAACTTTCAAAGGAATGCCTTACAGAACCAAAACAGAATCCCCATACATCCTAAACTCAATGACCAACATGGAACTACATAAACCATTCCTAACCAGTGTTAGGAAAAGGCTCTGTTTACAATAAGAAATCACATCTCAGTACAAGAGTCAGGTTGCTGTTGTTGCTTAGTCGCTCTGTCATGTCTGACTCTTTGCAACCCCCATGGACTGTAGCCTGCCAGGCTCCTCTCTATCCATGGGATTTTCCAGGAAAGTATACTGGAATGGATTGTCATTTCCTTCTCCAGCAGATCTCCCTGACCTAGGCATCGAACCTGCATCTCCTGCATTGCAGGTGAACTCTTTACCGTTGAGCCATCTGGGAAGCCCGCAAGATTCAGATACATGTATATTTTAACAGAGTTAAACAGGTCAAATATCTCAAAGGCCAGCAATGAACCGAACTCTTAAACCGAAGATATGATCTTCTGAGCATCTGAACTTACGTTTTTGGACTTCACGATTCCTAAAAGCTCAGCTCTCCACCTTTTCATATTCCTTCCACCTCATCTAATTACCAGACTGAAGAGCCAGCCCGCTTTCCAACGGCTGCCCACTGATCTCCACTACACACCGAGTAATATATAATGAGGGTTGTTGGAGGCTCAAAGCAGGGCGAGGGCTGCTTAACAGTAAATTGCCCATGGGTCTCAAAGCAATCCAATGGCACCCTGCCCAAAGTCAGCTTAGGGAGGGGAAACTCCACCACCATTAAATTGCAAATTGATGGATCATAAAAAATGCCGCTTATGCTGAGGGCTGGCAAACTGATCTTTTGGTTTCCTCGAACCAAGCGGGAGGCCAAGAGAAAAACACAGTGGAGAGCTGGTCATAAGTATCTGGCAAAAGATAAACGGGCAAGAACATGAAAACAAAGCACACAAAAGGAAATAAATAATCTCTAAATCCCTTCTGACTAGAAGGTTCAGAGTCTGTGAAATGACAGCCTTCAATCCAGAAAAAATGTTCAGCCTCAGCGGCAACCAAATAAAATGCAAATGCAGTTCTAAGTAAGGTGGGTCATTCTGCACCAGTTATGTTAGCTTATTTTTTAAAAAATTAATGAAATCAAAAGCTGATGAGTCTTCTGGGAAACTGGAGCAATCATACATTACTGATGACAGAGTAAATTGGTACAGTCATCTTGGAAAGCAACTGGGCAATGCGTTTCAAGAGCATGAAATTATTCAAACCTTTTGGTAAGGCTTCCCACAGCTAAGAATTTATCCTAAGGAAATAGTTCAAATGAAAAGCATTCCATGCATGAAGCTGCTCACTGCAGCATAAGTTTCAAAGCAAAAGAGAAAAAGTCAGGTAAAGATATAACAGTAGCTCGACACATCACAACCATCTGCAGAGTTTTTGAAAAACTTAACATTTGCCCTCCTGATAAATCAGTTGTCTAGTACTAGGAGAACGGTTAAATACACGACATCAACCCAAAGGCATGGCAGGTAACCATTTTAAAGTCATATTTATGATAATGATGCTTAAATAGCCAACATATTTACTAGATGAACCAGGAGGAGAACAAAGCTGTGGTGTTCATGTGTTTGTGTTTTGTTTTGTTTTTCTTAACAACATATGCATGTGGCAAAGCACTGTAATTTGATACCCCAAATAAAACCAGTGATTATCCTGCAATGGCAGCATTATCAATGCCTTGTTTCCCCCAAGAGTGACCTTGCAGATGTCGCCTGCCCTTGATTTACCGTTTGAATGTATTATTCAATGGGGAAGGGTGATCAGGCTCCCCACTCCTGTGATGGACCCTGGCCCTGAGTCATAAGGATGCTGACAAACCCTGACACCCTTTGGGTGCCCAGCCCTCTCACAATCATCCTATCACACATGGAGAAGCAAATACCTAAATGAAACGATTTGCCCAGGATCATAAAGATAAGAAGCCACGTTCACTGCCTAGCTCTTTCTCCAGGGAAGTGGAAGTGGGAAATTGGAACATACTCTAGACCAGAAACAAAGCTTAAACACTCAGCTTTGTATGCAAAGCAATAGAGCCCACACAGGGCCACAGCAGCACAAGGCCATGTCACTGCTGAGCCAACGACAGGACCACAACACGTGGCCACCGTATGTCAGTGACAGGGTCACTGGACTCCTGCTGCCTTGGGCAGAAGTACAGTGCAAAGCAAAGGAGGCATTTCACAAGGAGCCTCAGTCCTAAACTGCAAACCTTAAATAAAAAACAGCAGCCAAACTGCACACCTCTGTCTCGCCCTTCAGAGGCAAAGAGAATTAGTGCCTCAGCACTAACTTCAGACAACCTGGCCCACCAATGAAGCAGAATCCACGAAAACAAAGCCACAAATACATCTCTCATTTCCTGAACATTGTCTCTGATGTACCTAAAGATAATTCAAGATGTTTGCCTGATAGTGCATACCCAAAATCATCTATGCAAAACTCTGCAAATAATCTTCCAGTACTCTGCCCACCCCTTTAGAAGGGGAAAAGGCTTCTTGGGCTAGAGATCGCCTTCAGAACAATAACTACGCATCAGACTAACACCTTGCTTCACCAGCACACTCATGAAAAAGGAATTTTATCAGAAATTCTAATGCATCAGAGTAGCTTTTCTGTTTAAAATATAATGACGGAGATAAATGACTAGCCACGATTTGGGGGAAATCCAAATGAAAAGGACTTGAGATCTCTTTAAGTTGAGGATATACTGATCATGAGGTTATCATGTTTAATAAGAGTGCCCCAGGTTCACTTGAAGGGTTTGATAAAACAGACAGCTGGACCCACTCAAAGAATTTCTGAGCCAGGAGGTCTGGGGCCCCAGCATCTGCCTTTCTAACAAGGTCCCAGGTGCTCTGCAGATTTCTGGACCGGGGACCACACTTTGAGAACCTTGGAAATTGAATAATCATGACAGAGGCAGCGTCTACTGCTTAACACACCTGAGCTCCAATTACACACAGGCTCTAAATGTCAGTTAGTGTGGGTACCCTTGGAGACTGGACCGGAAAGGTTAAAATAACTCGCCCAGGGTCAGAATTAAGCAGGAAGGGAGGTCAGATCTGTCTCTCTCCAAAGCCTTGCCACAGAGAGAGACGATCGCCTTTCTCCACGCCTTTTTAGAAAATCAGACCAAGGCAAGAACATAAACCGAGGCTGGAGCAAGCCATTTGCCTACTGTGGGAAACCTCAAACTATATTCATTTAAATGAGTCCACCCATGACAATGTAATCTCATCCCTTCTTCAACCCGATAATTAAAGCAAAACAAAGAGGGCCAGATGACAGAACCCCTTCAGTGGCTCAATTAATCAGAATACAAAGTCGCCAATTACAGGCAGATCATAACTTTCATGTTCCGCCTCCTCCTCATCTGGCAGCTTCTACAAGCACATTCTAGACCCCAGCCCTTTCCAACAGGGCGCCGACTCCCTCCTTCCACTGCTCACCTTTCACACTCACAGTTTCTCTCAGAGCAAGGAGGGGTTAAAATAAAGGGAAAGAAAAACCTGCTGAAGGCTGCCTGGGCGGAGATAGCAACACTAATTGCTCCCATTCTCTGGCTCCTTGTGAGGCAGATCGCAGGGGCCTGCATCTTCGGAGAAAGCTCTCGGATCTTCGCAGCAGCTCTCAGCAGAGCAACTCAAGTGCCCTTAATTGTTTATGTCCTTAATGCAGAGCCTCTTGAATGCATTCATTTTTAATAGCAGGCTTGAGTGTGGGGCCCATCAAAGAAGGACAAAGCAACTCTATTCATTGGTCCTCCTTCCTGCAATGACAGTTTTCTGATTTATTTGCAAATGACAAGCTTGGCAGGCCCCACTTGAGGGCTGTCCTCTTTTTTTTTTTTTTAAAGAATTCAGTTGCATTTTCCAAGATGAAGTTGAGTCTCCAATGCTGTGTATTTGTGTAAATTCTTCCCCCTTCAGTTCCTTCTAATTAATGACTTAAATGTTTTGACCCAACTGTTGCCAAGCAGAGCATTTGGGCTTTAATTTGTCATTTTGGTAAAGATGCATCCTTGACAAAAGCATCGCAGCTGTTTCAGTGCCTAAACAGCACATTTCCATTATTCAGAAACCCTTGTTGCGGAGTTCAGAAAGTGCTGCTCACAAGAAATCGTTCTGACTCGTTTCATGATGCAAAAAGACAGCGTTTGGTGGTGTCAGAGGAAAATGCGCTCTGTTGTGCCACAAAAAGGGTTTCAAGACAAACTCCACGGGGTGAACCATGGAACAATACTATGAATTAATCACCTATTGTTCTGGGAATGGAAAGAGAGCAAGCCTACACCTTTCACCCTCTTCACAGGGCTTAGTCGTTTAGGGAGCTCATGAGAAATTAGATAGTATCATACAACAGCAGGAAGATCAGTGGGAGGAAGAACCGGCTACATCATCATGGCACGAAGGCTAAAATTACAATTACGAAAATAAAATATGCATACGTAAAGACAAAGACTGCACAAGAATATGCAAAAACCAAGTAGCCTCTGAAAACCGGGTTTATGAGAATGGTCTTGGTTCAAAACTTGGAAAGTTACTTTCTTTGTAATAACACTTAAACCCTTTCTTTTTAATCAGAGCAAACTTTTAGGTCTGTTTCCCTGTGGCTCAGTGGTGAAGAATCCAGCTGCCCATTTAGGAGATGAGGGTTCTATCCCTAGGTTGGGAAGATCCCTTGGTGAAGGAAAGGGTCCCAGTATTCTTGCCTGGGAAATCCTATGGACAGCAGAGTCTGGCAGGCTACAGGTCAAGGGGTCACAAAGAGTTGGACGTGACTTAGCGACTAAACAACAACAAACCCGTTTCTGGATGGTACTGGCTTCCAACAGTCTGCATCACTGTGCCCCTGCCCCCCATCACGATAAAGCAAACATCCAGTGCACACAACTATAAAGCACAATTTATCATCAGCTTTAGTATTTCTCATCATACCCTCTCCCCACATCTTATCTGGAGATCACTGGATAGGTATGAATGTTTCCCTAAAAGGTTGGAATCGTCAGCCAATCTAGATGGTGGGAAGGGAATCTCCTGCCTGAATGGACCATGAACAGTGGTTCCCTAATTTTATAAGCACGCTGCAGCAGAATGACCCATACACATGAAGGATGGCTGCCACTCTTGTTCCAGAGCAACTTCCTGGGAAAAGCAGCTACTTCATCAAGAGGTCTACGCCATCAAAGCCATGTGACATGCAGGAGAATGGCCCAAGTCAGAAAGACACGTGTGTGTGTATGCACTGATAAGGCCATCCTTGAGTCCCAAACTCAAGTCTCAGGTGGAAAGCCCCATCTCTGGGCCTGACTCCTCACAGGCTGAACTGCTGGAGAGGTGGTCCTTTGGGAAGGAAGACAAGGTTCCTGGCATTCCCAGTTGAAACCTGGGGCTCTCTTTTCCATCAACATCATGTGCCAAGAAACTCCAGAATGCAAGTTACCCCCTAGAGTGGCCAGAGGATGAATCTGAAGGGAGGGGGCTCTATTGCAGACTGGGGTTGGGCTTCTGCCTCAGGACAGTCCTCTGCTGAACCTAGCAGTGCCAGAAAAGCATCAAAGTTTGAGGGGGAAAAAAAAATGTGCACAGTGACATCAAAAGTGAAGGAAAAAATTACTTTCTCAAAAGCACCTTAGATCATAATTAAAATGAAATCTGGGGACTTTCCTGGTGGTCCAGTAGTTAAGAATCCACCTGCCAATGCAAGGGACACGGGTGTGAGCCCTGATCTGGAAGATCCCACATGCTGTGGGACAAGTAAGTCCATGCACCACGACGAACGAGCCCGTGCTGTAGAGCCCGTGAGCCGCGAGAGAAGCCTGTGCACTGCAGCTGGAGAGTGGCCCCCACTCACCACAACTACAGGAAGCCCACTCAAAGAGACAAAGACCTAATGCAGCCAAAAGTAAAGTATTAATTTACAAAAAATGAAATCTGATGGGCTGGTGAAAATTGTGTTCAAAGCATCACCTTTTGGAAAAACTTTTAAGTATTTATAAGATGGTAAGCACAAGGATCCTAGATGACAGAGTTCATTAGTACACTCAAGAGCCACAGGATATTAACTTGGCCATGCAGGTGGATGCAAAGAGAAACAGCATTTTGAACACAAATTAAGGGACTTCCATGGCGGCCCAGTGGTTCAGACTCCCAATGTAGGAGGCCTGGGTCAATCCCTGGTTGAGGAACTAGATCCCACATGCCACAACTAAGACCCAGCACACATAAATAAATACAAGTTAATTCTTAAACAAAGAACCTGTTCATCACATTGCATCACAATACGATCCACAGAGAAATCTAAGCAGTAAGAAAAATAATCATCACTTCTCCAACATAACAATCAAGCTACTTTCAGGGGGTAAAAAGTGTGCTGTCTGAAGATAATTTAGTCAGGGCTACATGGATTGACCACAAATATATATATAATTAAAAGTATTTAAAGAAAAGCCCCTTTATGCCGTCATATCACCTTGTAATTTTAAAATGACATATCAATGTCATGTGTTGTCTAACATTTACCAGGGAAGAATTAAACAAGAAGGGATGAAAGAATACTGAAAGAATACTGGATAATTCAAGCGAGAACAATTTATAAACCAGGGGCCATCAGAAGTTACCACTCCTATCATTCACCAGTTATTTTACAAGTGGACAAATCAATTTTTGTGCTTGTGTGTTTTTAGAAAGCATCCTAGATATTCTTCCATTAATTATGTGAGTTCAAGACATGTCAATTCTTGTTTCCCAGAGCACAAGAAACCAAATTTAACCCACGTATTGTGTTACACGGGTCTGCACTCGCATGGTTCCCACAGGGCTCGGCTGGCTCAATAATGTCGAGCTTCTTCTGGAAGAACAGAATAGACTTCCTGCCATTTGGACTGTGAAACACAGTAATCCACCAGGGAATAAAGGTCAATGTTGCACTTTTGGTCATTACTGAATCATTTGAGATGATCTGCGGTGAGGATGAGAGGAAAATCGAAGGCTGTGAGAACGCTGCAAATGGCTTGACCTCAGACCAATTTCCATCTCCATCTGTCTAATAGACATGTGGATAAAAAGCCTCCCTCCTTCTGGGCTACTCTGCTGTTTTCAAATCCACCGCACAAGCCAGGAACCAGTTAAACAATACGTTAATAAGGGGAAATAACCTTCTAAGCCCCAGACTGACACTTACTCAGGTTTTAGGGCATCAGCTCAAGTTTAGAAAGCAATTTTCCAGTCTGCGAGCAGTACTGCAAAGGAGAAATTCTAACGAATATGGAGAATCGTCTGCAGTTGCAGGGGCATGTGCCAAAAATCTCCTTATTTGTACATGCAAATATATGCATGCTCACACACCTCCGCCCCCCCACCAAAAGACATCCACACGATTTCTATTACGTCTGCTAACACAAAGGAGAACAGCAGTTCCAAAAGCTGTGTGCTGCTGAGGAATCTTTTTTCTTCCAAGTGTCCAATTAATGCTGCTTAATCATTATTAAAGCATTTCAATCATTAAATACAAAATATTCCTGGGAACCCAGAGCCTAATTACCACTTAAGCCACGGAATAAATGTTAATACCCTGACTTTACGCTAATACTCCTCTTCCCTGGTTTGGTCAAGCTCCTTTGTGAAGGTCCATATGTAAGTTTAGGCCCCCACAGTATATCAATGTCAAACAACATCGTGTCAAGCTAAGATTCAATTCAGGTAAGTGCCACTGCCAAATTTTCTTGTTCCCAGACGGGCTTTAAGATTATTTTATTGCTTGAAATTTAATTTGTTCCAACTCGTGTCTCCATGACAACGTTGGCTAACCCTGCAAATCATTTGGGTAATTGGATATCTTATCTTTCTATTGCTCTCAAATCGAATGATTCTGCTAGAATTGTAACAGCCAATCAAATTTACAGTCCTCCTGAGTAATAGACTTGGAAAAGTAGCCACATTCATCTCCTCTTTACGGCCATATTAACCAGTATGCGACAAACAGTAGAATCTGGTCTTCAAACTACACTCCAAACTCTAAGTGATGTCAACACCAATATCCTCACTGTGCAAAGTCTACCCAAAAGCCCCTTCCCTTTTATACTGTTTTAATTTGCAAAGCAACAGTTGGTACCCATTCCATGTAAATCTTGAGCAATTTCAGCATTTTGAGGGAAACCAACGAGTTGATCAGAAAAAGTAATACTAAAATAAAAACCTCAGCTTTTGTGGGTACTTGACCTTGTGATAAAATCATGAGCAAAACAACGGCCGCACAAGGTGACAGCGGTGTGCCACCACTGCCCTGCCGGGCTCCTTCTGTAAGCCACATCTGACCCTGTGCATTGTAAAAAGTAAGAATGAATCCAGATTTAGCAACCAGTTCAAAAATCTCTGTATCCCTAGAGAAATCCAGTCGAAATGTGACACCCCATTAATTTCATTTAATTCATGAATTCAGAACAGTCACAGCATTCAGAATAATCAATTATGAAATAGAGATTTTTTGGTAAGATTCAGAAGTCAGCCGCTCTTGTTAGTGGTATGATTTTGGCCTTTGGTGAGCTAAAAAGGGACACGAGTTGGACACATTTCAATGGTCCAATTCCAATCTTCTCGGGAGCTCTACAAGGACACTGGCTCCGAGGGAGCACAGGGTCCAGGCACTGTAAGAGGGCCAGCCAGCTTAGAAAACGAAAAGGCTCTGCAACCCCGGCCAACTGGCAGGCCAAGGGGTTGTCAAGAACTTCATGCTTCGCCTACGGACACTCGGAGGACTTTAGGACTTGAGCTAAACACAGAGCCACAACGTGGGGCATCTCAGCACACCGAAGTCAGTAGGCAGCAGGGGTTTTAAGCAAACGTGAGAGCAGGCACTGGCACAATTTGTCCAGGTGTGTCCTCTTTTAACCCAAATACTTACAAAAAGTTGCTACTGCATCATGCCTGGCAGTAAGAGTCAACAGTCTAACTTCCGGTCCATCCAATCCCAATGGCCCTGCTTTTCTCTCCCTCCTGTGGGTTTTGTGGGTGTGTGTGTGTCTTCCTGCTTCCTCAAATACTAGCACTTAAGTAGCAATTGTGAACTGACAGTCTACAAAAATCTCAAGCCCATGGAGTACGTGGAAAATACTGCAACACATCTACTCAAACTTTTGCATGCACTCCAGAATTTTCATAGCCAAAGAAAACTATACATATCAATTTACATTCCCACCAACTGTGTAAGAGGGTTCCCTTTTCTTCACTTTCTCTCTAGCAATTTTGTTTGTAGATTTTTTAATGATGGCCATTCTGACTGGTGTTTGAGATAACACCTCATTGCACTTTTTTGATTTGCATTTCTCTAACAATGAGTGATGTGGAGCATATTTTCAGGTGTCTGTTGGCCCTCTGTATGTCTTCTTTGGAGAAATGTCTGTTCAGGCCTTTTGCCCACTTTTTGACTGGGTTGTTTGTTTTTCTGGTATTGCACTGCATGAGTTGCTTGTATATTTTGGAGACTAATCCTTTGTCAGTTGTTTCATTGGCAATTAGTCCTAAATGAGGTGAATGAACCTAGAGCCTATTACATAGGGTGAAGTAAGTCAGAAAGAGAAACACAAATATTGCATATTAACGCATGCATATGAAATCTATAAAGATGGTACTGATGATTCTATTTGCAGGGCAGCAATGGAGACAGAGACACAGAGAACAGGCTGTGGACACAGTGGGGAAAGGAAAGGGTGGGACAAATTGAGAGAATAGCATGGAAACATATATTACCATATGTAAAACAGACAGCAAGTGGGCATTTGCTGAGTGACACTGGGAGCTCAACCCAGTGCTTTGTGACAACCTAGAGGGGTAGGACTGGCGAAGGAAATGGCAACCCACTCCAGTGTTCTCACCTGGAGAATCCCAGGGACGGGGGAGCCTGGTGGGCTGCCATGTATGGAATCACACAGAGTTGGGCATGACTGAAGCAACTTAGCAGCAGCAGCAGAGGGGTGGGATGGGGAGGTAGATGGGGGGTGGAGGAGAGGCGCGGTTCAGGAGGGAGGGAACATATGTATAACTGTGGCTGATTCATGTAGATGTATGGCAGAAACCAACACAATATTGTAAAGCAATTATCCTTCAATAAAAAAATAAACCAAAAAACTGTATGTGTGTATATGTCATCAAGACACACGTTTTTTTCCTCCCTTTCTCCAACAAAGCAACTATCTTTAATTTATCCACACACCTTTTTTTTCAGGATAATAAAATTATCTTCCAATTCAAAATTTGATTTTCTACGTTACATCAAAAGAAACACACCTCCCATCCTTTATTCTGCCAGAACTCACTTCGATAAAAATGAACCAAATCTGTTCTCTGTTGTTCACCCATCCCCATAAATGAAAAAACTCAACACAAAACTATTCTCACTGGTAGCTGTATTAACTACTTAACGCTGTTGCCTTCCAAGGGCACCTTTTGCTGTTTGACTTAAATAAAGCACCTTAATTCCTCTAGAGCACATACGTGTGCGTGTGTACGTATGTGTGTGCTCAGTTGTGTCCGACTCTTTTCAACCCTACAGACTGTAATCTGCCAGGCTCCTCTGTCCATGGGATTTTCCTGGTAAGAATACTGGAGTGTGTTGCCATTTCCTCCTCCAGGGGATCTTCCCAACCCAAGGATCAAACCCTCATCTCCTACATCTCCTGGACTCCAGGTGGATTCGTTTACCACTGAGCCACCATAGAGGCTGCCAACAGGAGATTAAAAAAAGAGAGGAAAAAAAAATGCCCTTTTGAACCTACCGATAAATGCTCCTGATCTTAAAAGTAAACAAACAATAAAAACTTTGAGGGGAAATACTGGAAAGCAAACAGTTCAGATGCAGGAAGGAAGGAAACTGGACTTGGAAAAACAATAGGGAGCATGGCCTAGAATTCCAAATAGAGTGTATAGTTTAAAAGGAATCAATAATAGAGTCAATAACAGATTCTGAGAACAGCTGTCCTGAGACTGCCCAAGTACAGGCTCCTGCGCACAGAAACTCACTCAATCCTGATAACTACCCTATACAGTAGATGCTACTGTCATCCCCTAACCTTCTTGCCTGTTTTTTTCCTTTGCAAGGGGGAATAATTAATATCCACAGGAGGCTGGAAGGATTTACAGAGTTCCTAGGTGGCTTAGTGGTAAAGAATTCGCCTGCAATGCAGGAGACAAGGGTTTGTTCCTTGGGTCAGGAAGATCCCTTGGAGAAGGAAATGGCTACCTACTCCGGTACTCTTGACTGGGAAATCTCATGAACTGAAGAGTCTGGCGGGATACAATCCATGGAGTTGCAAAAGGAGTCGGCCATGACTTAGTGACTCAATAACAACATACTGTACAATTTCTAGGGCACATGTGGCCCAATACATGGAGCTAAGAATATTTACTCTCATGTCTCAAATAAGCTTACTCCTGGTGGCCCAGTAGTAAAGAATCTGCCTGCCAATGCAACAGACATGGGTTCGAAGCCTGAGTCGGGAAGATCCCTGGGAGAAGGAAATGGCAACCCACTCTAGTATTTTGCCTGGGAAATCCCAAAGACAGAGGAGCCAGGAGGGATACAGTCCATGGGGTTTCAAAGAGTCTTGACACGACTTAGCGACTAAACAATAACAACAATAATAGACCCAAGAAGCTGCCTTTTGAAAGCCAAAGTGCTGAAACAGACAAGTGTCTGAGAACTGAGTGGGCACCTGTAGCTGCAGGTTGCATGGGGACCAGATGCCCTTCCTCCATCCCAGGGGCCCAACCATTTTTCTTTCCATACCAGACCAAGATGCAGATCAATGTTTAAGACCCCCTTTCCTAAACCAAAAGCAACCTTTTTATTTACACTCACTAATCCATAGAAGCCTTTCAAATGGCACAAATAAAGGCGGCTGCATTTTGTTCTCTAAATCAATTTTCTCCCCAGCCATCAACTAGATGTTCCTGCACAGAGAAAGAACAGCCCTTCCCTTCTAATTCAAAAATCCATACTGCCATTGCCCTTGCAAACTGCTAAACAAGCAGTATCGGCAAGTCACTTGTGTTCTGTAATATATTTACTGCAAATCCCAGTGGCTCACCTCCTAATGCAGTTTTTTATCGTGTCTGTGAGTGTCAATACACTGGCCAGTCACCTTACTTGTGAGAGGCTCTGCCCAGCTATTTGCTCAAGGCATCAAGAGGGCACAGAGGACAAAGGCTGTGCTCCTAGAGGCCCCAGCGATGGAGAGCCTCCTCCTCATGCCAGGATCTTCAAAGAGGTTTTGGTCTCTGGCAATCCACATCCTAGTAACACCCACAGCATCTGAGAGGCCACCTTAAATTCTCCATCAGGAGAGCTTCCATTCACACAAAGTTCAAAATCAGAGTCCTGATCAGAGTCCTTCCCAGTTTCCTACCTATCAACACTAAAGCTGTTCCCCTGGTGAATTTGCTGATCACATCTGAAACGTGCATTATCAAGCACCAAAAGGGGAAGGGGAATCTGGCTTTTTTAAGTACCAACCTCTGCTTTCAGATGAGAGCATAAGAGCAAGCACCCCAACACCACATAATGGTGGATCATCTAATACAATCACGCCAAAAACACAAAGGGCAAGTTAGAAGGAAAATGTTACAAAATGCGATAAACACCTATTCAGATGGTGTATACTTGGAGAAACTCCCCTTCCATGTGCACCGGCCTCAAAGGTTGCTAAAGAAAGGCTTGAATCACCTATTTATCTTTCAGGGTGAGCAGAAGGCAAGTGCTCTATGCAAAATATGGGACAGACAGAGATATTACAAAAATGCTACTTTACAGACTCCTGGGATCAAATAGGTGGGTATAATACAGGGTGTTCACTTTACATTTCTTTCTCCTCTTCTGTATATATGAAACTCTTCATAGCAAAATGTTTGGGGTAGGGGAATGAACTCTGTAAAGACAAGTAAATCATGCCCATGCTTAGTCGGGTCTGACTCTCTGCAACCCCATGGACTGTAGCCCACCAGGCTCCTCTGTTCATGCAATTTTTCAGGCAAGAATACTGCAGTGGGTTGTCATTTCCTTCTCCAGGGGATCTTCCCAACTTAGGGATTAAACCCGCGTCTCCTGCACTGGCAAGTGGGTTCTTTACCACTGAGCCACCTGGGAAGCCTCTATAAGTAAATAATCAATAGTATAATTATTAAGAAACCTGGTGATTAAGTCAAGTCTAATGCCCTGGAAGAAACTTGTAACTCAACTTATCCACAGCTCTGCTAGTGGCTGTGGTCATCCTTAGGAGATAAATGGTGGTTCCCAGGGCAGTAAAGCATGCACACACTCAATTCACATGGAAACCCAGATCTCAGAAACATACTACTTCTGTTTTCTCTCTTTTTACCTTTTTACTACAAACTGAAATGTATTACTCTAATTAAACTTCTCTAAGTAGCCTCTATAGATATTTGACTATAAATCATTTTTCAAAAGAAAAACATCTGAGCAAAAGTGGTTGGATGAGATTAGAACTGTAATCCTACAAAACATCTGATGAAACCAAACAGATTTCACTCTTAATTTTATCATAAGGACTCATACTGGTACTCTAGAGTCAAGTTTTTAATCTAGATTCCATGGACTTGCTGATGGATCTTAACATGTCCACAAAAAGCCAAAATTGTTTGGCAAAGCTGCATGTGTATCAAAATGCATATGGTTTTTTGCCAAGCAGGTTTTACCTGATTTTCATATGGGTTCAGGACCCAAAATTGTTACTCTACCGGCTCTGAGGGGCACAATAAATGCTTCTTAAATGCCTACTCAGGGATTTTCCTGGTGGTCCAGTGGCTAAGACGCCACAATCCTAATGCAGGGGGCCTGGGTTCAATTCTTGGTTGAGGAACCAAATCCCACATGCCACAACTAAAGATCCCACACACTGCATTAAAAAAAAGAAAAAAGGTCCTGCGTGCCACAACTAAGACTTGGCACAGCCAAATAGATAAATAAATACTCCTTTTTTTCTTTTTTAATTTTTAAATGCCTACTCAAACTCACTGGGAAAGATGCAAATCTCAAACTCAAGCCTCAAGCAGACTGCAGCATAGTTGAAGTAACAGAAAAAAGGCACATGAAAACACCACTACAAAAATCAGAGCAAAAATAAGTGATGTGACAGCCTCCTGTTGGGAGCAGCCATGGAAGGCCTTGAAGTAGAAAGGTAGTGTTGGTATTTGAACTGGATCTTGAAGGATACTGAAGAAGGCCATGTGAACTTTGACAAAAGAGCCTGGACATTTAAGAAAACAGAAAAACACAAAGCATGTTTTAGGTATGAAGAAAGGACCCATTTGGCTGGATTAAATGACCTGGAGGGAAGAGGATGGAGGTGACCAGGTAAGATTGGCAGGGACAGTGACCAGAGGCAAACACAGAGGCTGTGAGTGATGGGCAGAGAAGCAACCACCTGAGTGGGAAGTCAAATTTAGAAAAATTGGGCATATCGAAGAGATGAAAAGACCCAAGCCCCCCATTCACTCCCTTAAAGATGCTCCCTTCCAGGATGAGCGTTCCAAGACTATTTACAATGTGGGTTAATGTTGACCGTGGAGTCAGGGTTGCCCCAAGAGCCACACCAGACAAGCCAACAGGGAACACAGAGGCTGTGAGAAATTTGATGTTAACCCCTCCAATTAAAATTCCCATTTATTATACATGTATACAACAATCAGTATAGTAACATATTTACAGAACTTACCAATTCATAAGTAAACAAGTCTGGGGATACATTTTTTAACTTTTTACTGACAGGCTGTACAAAGCTAGTTAGATCACTGAAGACAGTACTGTCAAACCCAGCCCAGACAATTTCCTGGAAGTCCAATGGTTAAGATTCCATGCTTTCACTGCTGAAGGTGCAGGTTCAATCCCTGGCTGGGGAACTAAGATTCCTCAAGTCATGCAGCAGAGGGGAAAAAAGAAAAAAAAAAACAAAACAAAACCCCAGCCTAGTACCACCTGTATTTATTTCAGCAGTTTAACAAGTAGCATGATTTGGACATACAAGTTCAAATGTACCTATGTTCTCTAAGACAACTAATTCCACTATCAAATGAATAATGACTGTCTAATGAGAATCTACTGAAAATAGGTATAGTACCCCTTTCAGCATGCACAGCAATGCACACCCACCACACTTAATAGCAATTTTTCCTCTACTTGGCAAGTGGAAAAGCTGATTCAATGAAAAGAATTCTTCTGGTTTGATTTTCCTTATACTCAAAATAGCCTTCATCCTTCCCTTTTCCGGAAAACATATTTTGTGGTCAAAGAATGACCAAGTAGCAAATAATGCTACTAGAAAAACTAGAAAAATGTGTTTGTTATATCTAGTATGAAAACATGGGGGGGCAGGGATGAAGGTAAACAATATTCTCATGGTTATGACTGTTATGCTGCTTTAAAGTAGGCAAATAGAATTAAAAATTTACTAGGTACCAAAAATTGAAATGTAAAATAATGAAATACACACTTGTTTGAAATCACAGGTTAGTTGGTAAAACTTTGTGTCAACATTTCTTGTAGTTTCACAGAAAGCATTACAGTGACTGGGTGATCTATAAATTGAATAGTTCTGTAATCACTGTGTTCTTGCAAACAATTTTAGAAATCATTTTTTTTTCTTTAGCCAAGTGAATAGTAATACAGGAATCTCTTAATTTATGTTAAAATTTCAGTGTAAACTTTTTTCATTTTTCCAATCAAACCATGCCTCAGAAAAAAGTTAGAAAATCTCTCCCACACTTGAGGGACTCATGCCTACACACACACACACACACACACACACACTCTCTCTCTCTCTCTCTCTCAAGCACCAAGCCATATTCATGGAACAATCCTATGGCACATTTCTTACTACAGAATTCACCAGTTCTATTATCGAACACTATTTTTGAAGCTATAAATGCCTAATCTTGTCAAATCAGCCAACCTCCCAGAACAGCTGTCTAAAATTTAATTAAAGACCATTACACCAAATACTCCACATCAAATGTACTGGTCCTAAGAATTTCAATTTTAAAAAATCTGAAGCAACAGCTAAGTACCAGGGAAGGGAAGGGTCGGGGGCAGGGGGCATAGGAGATGACTGAGTCAGTCAAGGCTTAATGAGAGCCCAGTGAGTTTCTTAGTTTCCTCAAATTTAATCCAAGCCTGGAGACCACAAAAGTTTAATAGACAAGTCGAAGACTCAGATCTAGGGAAACTCAAAATGGTTCCAGGAGCCAGTAACTGAATATATCTTTAGTGAAACTACCACACAAGATACTTATTTAAATATTTGCTAAAGGAACAGATTTTCCTTTCTGTGTTTCTTAATAAACACTGTTTGAAGGGACCTCTGAAGCCTCCAGACAGATTCTCCTCAGCTGACATATACACGGAGCTGGGTTCGAAGTCCGGTGGAGGATGCTCCTTGCTCTGGAGGAGTGAGTCCCCTCTGCAGGGCAGAGCTCTACGTCAGAGTCTGTCTAGTCTCATCACCCTCTTCTCAGAGCAGGAAACCAGGGTCCAGGCAACTTGTTAATGACCCACCCCATCACTAACAGGGTCCCTAATAAGTGACTTCAGTCAGCTCTATCTTACACCAAGATAGATCCCACAAATCACTGGGACATTCCACCTTGCCCTGTCCTCTGGAGATGCAGAGCAAAGAGGAGGGGAGGGCGGCTCTCTGACCCCACATGTGCCTCCCTGGCCTCACCTCACCCTATTCCCAACCCTGTTAGATTCTGCCCCTACATAAAATGCTGGCATTTTGTTCCTCACGGGTTTTTTGGCTTTGATTTCAAGCCTTAAAAATATTTAAAAAGCTTGATGGTTGGATGGCATCATCGACTCAAGGGGCATGAGTCTGAGCAAACTCCGAGAGACAGTAAAGGACAGGGAAGCCTGGCGTGCAGCTGTCCATAGGGCTGCAAAGAGTGGGACACAACTGAGCGACTGAACAACAATTAGGCTTTCTGATACCTCCCTTAAACTCTGTGCCCAAGGCAAATGCCTTACTCACCTACCCTAGTCATGGCCCTGGAAAGAAACCCACAACGAGCCCAGCTATGGAAGGGGTCAGGAGGGTGCTGTGTAAGGAGCAAAGGATAAAAACAAACAAAAAAAAACACAAAGGCTAATCTTGCACCTCGGAATCTAGGTTCTACACACAGGGAGCTTTATCTCTTAACTCCTACTTGTAAAGGACAGGCCTGGCTAATGAAATGAAGTGAGGGACCACTCCAACCTTGATGACAGCTGTCTTCTTTGTATTACGAGATGGAGGTTTAACTCCAAGTGCCTATACTCCAGCTGATCAGTTCCATTCGGAGATGCTGACTTAGGAAAAAAAAAAGATCTCAAAATGAGAAGCTGTAGACTGAAAACCCACATGGTTTAAAAGCAGGAAGAAAGGTAAAGCATACAGACAAAATAATAAGGGTCACATCTAAGGAATTAACCCACGAGTGAACCCCTAACAGTTCCACCACAACACTTTTAAAACACTACTGAAGAACATTTCTTTCTAGAGAGGAACTTTAAAGCACTTACCAAAACTGTGAAAGCAGTTTTAACTCCAAAATTTATATGGTCTGAGACACTGTGCTTGCTGAATTATCACACAGAGTTTTGAAATGTTCAGCTCTCATCTTTTTTTTTCCTTCCTTCTCCTCTCCTTCCCCACCCCACAATCAGGACTGCAGAAAACCTTCCTACTAGTCCTTTCATTTATTTTTAAATTCTTCCACCACCCTGGAGAGCCCTAAGCACTGTCTGCTCTTTAAAAGAATACAGGCACAGAGAGGCAAAGTAATCAATCAAACTCACTGCATTGCTGGGTTTCAACTAGGAATCCTGATAACGCGTTTCATGGTTTTTTTTGGTTCTTAGGCCTACTTTAACCTGTGGACAGTGTTGCTCAGTTAGTTACAACTTTCTACTTGCCCACAGCTGTGGCCTCCACCCACCAGTCAGTACTGCTGATTTTCCTAATTTCTACAATATGCGCCTTGCCCCAAGCTGTCTTGCAAATTGTGAAATTGGTCAAAACAGATAAAGATCAAACATAGGCACGCAGCAGAGTAGATATAGGTCGCTAAACACAGGCTCAAGTGTGATTCCACTACTGGCCTCATCCTCCAAAGGCAGCGGGGTTGGAGGAGACAGGGAAGAAGCACTGAATGGGGAACCAGGTGACCCAAACTCAAGTTTCAGTAGATTCTTGGCCCTGACAAGTTGCAGACTCTGAGCATTTGGCCCCACATTACAAGGCAGAGCACAACACCTACCCAATCTAACACCTACCCTATTTTCTTCAGAGGACAAGGCCAATTTGCTTTTGAAAACTAAGTGCTGTACAAATTCATGCCACTAATGACAACTTATGGCATGGCTTTATCAGTGTGCTGAACAGGTACACAAGTGGGATAAATAAGCCCTAAGTAAGGATTTACAGTGCATGTTGTTCCCCAAAATATAAATGAAACAATACCATGCCACATGACAGGAAAAAAAAAAAACTTTATCAAGCTGCCAAACACACTAGGCACAGTCCTATCCTCAAAAACAGCTAGACTCACGTTAACCTATTTTTTCATGTACCCGAACACTGGTGGTATCAGAATTGCTCCAGCTTTCATGAAAAGTCCCCACCTTCCTGTATAGAGATATCTAGAGTTTACATGACCTACCTGAAAACAGACAGACAGGTGGGAAGCTATAAAAAGCACAAAGGAAAAAAATTTTGTCTTCATGCTACAATTAGAGATTTAAATATCCACGACCACCCTGATTTCATTGACTTTTTGGTAACTGGCCACAGATGGCAGCAGAGAAAGTAAGGGGAAGGCTTATCAGGAAGTGTTGCCACACGGACTGCGGGCACCAAACCAGCTAAGGAAACCACAATTATGCCATTCTTGATCTGGATGTACTTCCACTTTCAAACTTCCAGACGCAAAAGGTGGTGGTGAGATTTGACACTGAAATCTCTCAAACTCACCCCTCAACAAAGCCACTGAAAGGTGGGGAGGAGAGCGGTCGTCACGCTGGAGACAAATCTTAACAACATTAAAGGACTCTCCATGGAAAGTTTCCCCATCACTGCTTTTTTTTTTTCCAGTAACAAAGATGTTGTCAGAAATGACAATTTTTTGTGTCCCCTGATGATGCCTTGCTAGCATTTGGTTATAAGCCATAAAGCAGGACTAATTTCAGCCTGTCAGGAGTCTTGCTAATGCCCAGTTTCCCCCTAGAGAGAATTCCTGTCAAATCTAATGAGAGCTCCAAAGGCCCTCTCTACAATATAATGAGCACTTAGGCCATGCTGGTGATCAGGCGGCAAAAAGCATCAATTTGAGCCTGGCTACACCCTGGGGGCCAGACGTCACCAGTTTTAATAAGAATTATGATTACTAGCTGCACCAAATGCCTCCTCAGAACTTATTATTAATGTGTGACATTCAGAAGGATGTTTTTCAAATGTAAGGCCACTTTAAACTGAATTACAGCACAGCTTTGCGTACTACTCCAGTTAAGGGTCTATCAGCATTTACAATACAAACCAAATTTCAGGGAGCTTAATATCCTACTATGGAGAACACAACATCTCTCAGCTTTTCACATTTTTCAAATTACTGAGCCAATTATACACAGCATATTATTAAGGCACACTGGCTCATGAACAGACAATATATACCCACAAATGCCCAATGGAGTCCAGAAACTCATTAGAAAACTATTTTCACACCATGGGGTTCCTGATCCTCCTTCTCCCTTCTTCCTTTTGATAGAGGTCCTCCACCAAGTAACCTACAGGAACCCAGGAGAATTTCACACCTCCTGTAGCTCCCCCAATAAATCCAGCACCAATACACATCACACAGAGGTGGCGTTCCCCTGTACGGAGTCAGTGAGGTTATTACATCCTTTGAGTTTATGAGTTTAAGAGAAAGCTCAATCTCCTCCTTACCCTTCCAGAAAATTTGTTGGGGGAAAAAAATGTGCCTTTAGGGTAACTTTAAAAAAACAAAGTGGCACATTAGAATCCTCCACCAAGTTTATTTCCATAATTCATATAAATGACCATATATCTCTTAGTATAATTACTATCAACAAGTTACAATTGCCTCAATCAGGCACTGGCCCCTTTAAGCACAGAGAAACAAAGACACAAACCCAGCAGAAATTAGGCTACCAACTTTGCAAATCGGAACAGAACTGGCATTTTTAAAGGCCCATTACACTGCTAATGAAAAGCCTTGAACTTAACTATCTCCTTCCAAACACATATCTGAGAACAGATCTAAGGTACACGATGATAACATAACATTATGAAATCTATGATGAATTAAAAATCAAAGAGTGCAGAGTTACAAAAGCAGAATTCAACTCTGAAATACACTTGCTTAATGAAAGTCTTTGAATATAAGGAAGATCTGAAGGCTGAACTAATCAATTTCTCCACTGTGCCCCAGCCGGTCAGCCATGCTCTTTAATTTAATGAAACAAGGGTTTGAGATGAAATAGCACATATACATCAAGTAAGAATTGTATTGTTGCACTTTGAAATGTGTCCAACTGTGCAACTTCATCTGATGATAATTTTTTAAGAGGCAATCGATTTCTAAAAGACTTATTGTACCAGAGTCTTGATGAAAAAGTGAATGTCAGCATATCTCCAGAATACTTACACCCTGCCATTAATGCTTTCTTTGGCAGACAATGACTACTCAATCGAGGGTCCTTTGGGCTGAGCAATCATTTAGCTTTTCTTCTCTTATGAGGTCCTTAGTGCCTTGTTCCAGCTCAATACTCTTTTTATACACCATTATAGCAGCCATAAGTGTGAATTTTATGGGAACTTGCAAACTCATAGTCATAGCTTGAGCTTTCCAGTCACTAATCTTTTCATGCTTTTAAAACCACTAGGACTGAAGCAACTCCCAACATACGCTGTGGTCATATAAGGATGCTTTTTTCACCTCCAAACCTGTATCAACTGAGACATTTTTTAAAAAGTTGTTTGCTAATATGCCACTAATCCTGAGTGTCGCTTTATGTAGCCCCCAAAACTCCATAGTTTGTCTTATACCTTGTTTAACCTGAGTAAAGAAACTCCTGAATACCCATCTTTCCCCCAAAGGGCCACACTTCTTTCCAAATCAGCACAAAAACGTTAGCTATTCTGAACTTCAGAACTTGACAGGATATCCCGGTCTTCCAAGAGGAGAATAAATGTATCCAGGCAGTAAAGTCAAGTCAAAGCCTCGATTCCAATCTGCCTATGAACAGGCTAGTTTACACTTCCAAAGCACCTCCCACCTAGGAACTTAAACATTCTATAACTGTCAAGAACCAGCTCTTGCTCCAGAACACTGCCCCCCAATTCCCAGAAAGGGAAACCACGGCTGAAACATGGCATGCAGATACCTCCCACTACAGAGGACAAAGCCAGCACTATAGAATCATGACTTTATTTCTCATTTCAACTTGAGACTTCATTCAAGCTTACCTGTTTATGCATTTCTATGTTTAATCCATATGACATTTCATAATACTGTAAAAAGAAAAAAGAACCAAGTATGTCATTAACTCATGTTCTGTAATGCCGAGAACACATATTTGTTACTATTACATGAAAAGGGAAAAAACCTAATCTTTGATACCTACCATCACATAGTGCCTCTGCATTTCTGTCTTTTCACTTGCCAGTTTCTCACATTCCAATTTAAGGCTACGAAAACAAAACAGGCAACTTAATGTAAACATTATGTCACTTGTTTTAACATCTGCCTCACATATTTGCACTTCAAGTAAAAACATAGACCAATTTGGAAAAGCCATAAACTATCTAGGTAAACACCCAAAAGCTTTGTCCTTGCATTAAATGGGGAAAAGGAATAAGAGGAATAGTGCAAGGTATCCACTTAAAAACTAAGCTTTTCCTTCTTCATGCATACCTGCTCTGATGCCAAGACCAAAAGATCTGTCAAAACCTCTGATCTACTCAGAAGACTGATTTCTCCTCATGGTCATCTGTTCACTCCTACTTGCTTCACTGCATCAAAGTTTGCTTCCCTGGACTTAACCAAAATCTGGCCTTTGTATATATAACCTTTGGTCTCAGGCATAGGCTGTGTCACCTCTGCCAACTCAGTCTCTTGGTTTGAAAACTGTACCTGTAAAGTTACTTCTACAACTGTTGGTCCCTTTTAATACCTTTGTTTTTTAATTCCCTGCCAAAATATGTCATATAGCTTTGGCAATTAAAGTGGGCTGAAGTCCTCCCTTCCTGGCAAACACGGTGTGGGCAGGGATGTTTCAAGCTCTAGAGACTATTATCTTCAAGTAGACAAAAGGTCAATAATCAGAAAGCCTCTGACAAAAATAAGAAAGTTCACACCCAAGCAGCTGTGTGCTTTCTCTGGGGCATGATAAAAACAAAACCTGTCATTACAGTTATTTCTTAGCTCTAATCAGCTAAGATTTCATAGAAACGGGAAGAAACTAACATTTCTAGAAAATTTACTATGGACTGGGTGCTTTACAAATAGCTTTCTGTTATAAATTTTCTGAAGCAGCTTTCATTAGATGAAGAGACTAAAGGTGAAATGACTACAAATGTGACTCCAATCCCGTGCCCTACCCAAACCAACCCAGAATGAAGCCAAAGCAGGTGAGCTGTTCCCTAAACACATCCACAGCCCCCCACTAAGGATGGGCACAGCTAAAAGAATCTACCCTCCCATAATGGACTTTGCTTCAAAGAACCCATTCTAGTATGGCAAACAGCGATTTCAACACTGGCTTTGCCTCTCTGAACCTGCACTCCTGAGCTGGGGCATCGACTGAACCAAGCTCAGCCTGTTGCAAAATAAATAAATGAAGTGCAAATATTGACAGTTCTCATGCAACTCCTAAATACACGAAAAAAGGCTCCTTGGAACAGCAGCAAACGGGCAAAGGGGAAACAATGGGAGGAGGAGGAGACAAGAGAAGAGGCGGCCCGGGAAGAGCAGGGGAAAGGGGTAACGTGAATGACAGGTCTTAACTGTGACTCCACGCGCCACCGCCTGGACGCAAGTACTAAGTACAGCTGCCGCCGCCACCAGGATGGGCGACCCGGGGCACAGCGCTGCCCGGGCGACCACTCACCGGGCGCGGCGCGACACGCACCTGTGATACTGCGCCTGCAGGAACTGAAATTCCTCTTTAATCCGGTCCAGGGACTCCGGGATAGTGAACTTGAAGGGCTGGCCTGCAGCCTGGTGCGGCGTCTAAGGGCGACCAACGAGGGGGACCAAGCGACGGGGATGCGGGCGGTTGGATAAAGCAGTCGGAGTATCAAAGAGTGGGTGGGACATAAACGAAAAATAAAGTTAGAAGTGGCACCAAACGGAGTCCCGAACTCCAATTTGCGCTTCACTTGGGGAGAGGGAAGGTGGACCTTCCCAGATCCGAAGCTCCTCAAATGACGCTCGCAGCCTCTTCCAGCCTCCAGGGCGGGACGCGGTAAGTGCGCCTGGGTCACCTGGTTGAAGGGACAAGGGTTCCCGGCGGCGGCCGTGGAGGACCTGGCCAGATTGTCGTCGACGACGCCTCCTCCTCCCTCAGGGGGCGATAATGACCCCGGGGACCAGAGGAGAAAACTCCCTGATGTTCCCCGTTCCCAGAGTCGCCGGGGCCACCTCCAGGCGCGCCGGAACCGGGGCCTCATTGACATGTAAATAGGCGAGACGAGAAACAAAGCGGGGGGCGCACTACCCGCCTGGGGAACGGAGAGGATGCGGCCGCGGGAGAAACCCCAGTCTCCCTAAGCGCCCCGCCCGCCCAGTCTAGACGTCAAGTAGGAGGGAGCCTAGAGCAAAGGGGGAGAATTCAGAGTTTCAGCCCCCTTCCCACACAGGAGGAGAGAGCCCGGGACCTCCCAAGTCTTGTACCCTTGGAGGCCAGGGGGCTCGGTCAGATTGTAGCAGCCACCCATTTCCTCACCGCACAGAAAGAACAACTACCACTCCGCCACCCCCCTGCCCCCCACTCCGCCACCACCGCGCCTCACCGGGTGCCGGCTCTGCGGGAACATCGCTCTGGAGGAGGCCGCGGCTCTGTTCCCGGGCAACTCAATTCTCCGCTCAATTTCCAACTTTAATCCCGCCGAGGAAAATTAAGCCGGGAAGCCAGGCAGAAGCGGACAGCGCGCTGGCCACGCACGCAGGCGCGCTCGGCGGGACGCACAGGCCACTCTGCTCCCGCCCGTGCGGACTCCCGCGCTCAGGGCCACATCACAGGGCACTCCGGGCCCGGCCGCACCAAGAACCTGCGGGACGCCGCTGGTGCTCGTGGGGAGGACGCGGGGGCTGCGCTTCCACCCGCGGGTCTCGGCCGCCCGGGCTGAGAGATGACGAGCCCGGTGACTCGATGCTCCCCGCGGCGATCCGCGTGCGCCGCAGCGGTCCCGGGCAACAAATCCAGGGGAGGACTGTTCTCCTTTGCTCTTCTCCCGGCCCGCCTCTTCTTCGGGTATTCCCCGAGGCGCCCGCCGGCGAGGTGCAGGTGGCGCGGCGCCCGCGGCTAACCCCACACAAACAAACCTGACTGTGTTCAGGGGTGACCCCCTCGGGCCCAGGCACCGCTCACGACCGGGAGCTCACAGGCTCCCGTGAGGCGGCGGGGTGCGAGGTCCCGGTCGCAGCGGAGGCTCCCCGCCCGGCGCTCCGCAGCTTTAACCCGAGACGAGGAGCGCGGGATGACGACGAGGCGGGGAAAGTGCGGAGGGCGCAGCGGGAGGCGGCTTGGCACGCCCAGTGCAGCCGGCTCTGGGTGTTCTCCGAGGTTGCACAAACCCTCCTGGGCCGACGGGTCTACTCCGCCGAGGGCAATCCCGCAGCCGCCCGCTGCTCCTCCAGACCTGGGCGCATCCGGGCGCCGCGGCCCGCGCGCACTCGTCCTGCACCGCCGGCCAGACCTCTCCGGACCCTTTCTTAGAGCCTCTCCGTCGATCCTCTTTCTTTCCTTCTCTTCGTCTGCCTCTCCTCACAGGGCGCTCCAGCCCGCTCCAAAGTTCTCTCACGACCCGGAGAAAGACATCCAAGAGACGGTGAGGAAAAGCCCAAGAGTGCGCTCCGCCGCTCGGCCTCCCTCCCGGGCCGGCAAACTCCGCGGGCAAGTCCGGAGCAGTCGCGGAGGCGGTTAAGTTGCCGAGGGCAGGCGGAGGTCCCGGTTGGTGGCGCGGTTCCCGCCCGGTCCTGCGAAGGCGGGAGTGGCGCAGTCGGCTGCCTCGGGGACGCAGGACACAGGGTACCCGCCGCCGCCGCCGCCGCTCCTGCAGCCGCCGCTCCAGCCGCTGCCGCCGCCCGCGCCTCTCGCGCCGGTTACATTAACACGCGGTTTCACACTCCGGAGCTAACCAGCGCCGGCCCCGCCCAGCACCGCGCGGGCGGGGGGCGCGAGCGCGGAGCCGGCGGGGGACGTGAGTCTGTCTGGTGGAGGGGGGTGGGGGAAGGCCCTCGTCAACCAATCGCTTACGGCGCGCCCAACGTGGGGTGCTGACGAGAAGCCTCCCCAGAGCCTATGGCAGCGCGGCACCGGACAGGCCGTCTCACCCGGTCCCCCTCTCCTCTCCCACCCCACTTGCTTCCATCTCCGCCGTCTCCCCCGTCTCCCCTCCCATCCACCCCCACCACTCCTCCGCCAGTCGTGTCCTCCCGGGCTCGGTGAGGAACTGTTCCTGGAGGAGCCGCGGGATGCCGAAACCAGCCAATGGGAAGCAGCGAGACGCGGAGATTGGCACGGTGGATGGGAAGGTCGGTAGGAAGGAGAGCGGCGGGGCCGGGCTGTCAATCAAAGTAACGTGGGGCCGGCTAGGGAGCGCGCGGGAGCGCGCGAGCAGGAGGGACACGCGAGCGTGCAGCCTCGGAAGCCGGGGGTTCGAGTTTGCAGAAATCCTGCCACTTGTTCACTTTTCCCTTTAATGAAAATCCTCAGATCTCAGTGAAAGTAACCCGGAGACTAACCGCGTAGTTTCTTAAGAGGGAGAGTGGGTGCTTTTTGGTAGTTCAAGCCAAAGGTGTCTTTCGGAGGCCCCTGTTCGATGCTACTCTAGAAAGTGAGGTCATATTCAAAATTTCTGTGAGGATTGTTTTCCCTTGAGCTGTCTTTACGCAGATGCCCGAGGAGTGGACTGTGCACTTCATGGAAACTGCATAAATAGGCAACTCATTGGCTGCGTAGATACACTAGCGGCTTAGGACTAGGCTTCTAATGCCCACGCCCCCTTTTGCACTCAAGGTGGTAGGAATTGGTTTTTATTGGAGTATTTCACAAACCACCTTGCAAAAAGATCGACCTGAGTTGGGGCGGGAGGGATACCCGAGGAGCTGTCAGGGTAAGGCTGGCGCATCTCGATCAAGGATGAGATGTTTTGCCCGCCGCGCGAAATCTCGGGTCCTTCTCTTTTAAAGTCCCGATTTCGCTGTACTGGGTAGAAGAGGGCTACTGAGAGTTCCAGGGGCCTCTCAGGAACACGACCACGAGTCGGTTTCCAATTTCTAGAAACAAAGGGAGACAATGGGATAAACAGCATTGAGACCTGAAAAACCTGTCCTGCCCACCTCACCCCCATAGTTCGGGTGGTACCCCCCGCCCCCTTTAGCTATGTAAGGAGCTAAATGGGAAGCTTTGTGGAAAAGACGTCGAAAAAAATTCTTATGAGCTGGAACTTGACTTGAAAAGGATTTTAAGATTTTAAATAAACGGAGCATACTGCGTAAATCTCCAGTTTTTGTCAGTTTTTCTAAAATACATCCCACAGAAAACCTTCACTATTGCTGCTTTTATACGTTAAAGAGCAGTTCAGTTGAGCTATTTCCACATGATTGGTAAGTGAATAATGCTGTTTTAGCCAAATAGGGGTGAATTCTTCCATGAGAAAGACACATCTTTGACAAGCATTCATCTAATGTTGGAATATACTTAAGTTTTCGGTGTTAATGGCCCCCATGTTCCCATTATTTTACTTTCAAGAGAATTATGGAAAGGCATTTATTTAAACAGAAATACAATTTATTCGAAGATTTGCTTTTACAGAGATCTTTTCTTTGAAATATTAAAAGAATCATTTTAGATAATACGTTTCACTGGTGGAGTTCTTAAATATGTATGATATTGATTTGTCTATAATTGGATCAATCCCAAATATCAATTATAAATGAAAAATTAAAGGAGCGATTTTAGCCAGTCTGTACAACGCCATAGTAATTCTCAAACAAGTTCAGAATTGTGGCTCATTAAGTGGGGTTAAAGGAGTGGGTTCTATTATTCATTTCTGCTGACATTGGAAATGAATAGCAAGGAAGCACTGCCCCTTTTCTTGGTTATATTTAGTGATGAGAGCAGTCTTGCTACAGGAGTTTTTGAATCATACAACCATGGGTTGGCAACCTGTTAGTTGTTGAGTCCCTCAGTCGTGTCTGAGTCTTGCAACCCTATGAACTGCAGCACACCAGGTTTCCCTGTCCTTCACTGTCTCCCAGAGTTTGCTTAAACTCATGTCCATTGAGTCTTTCTTTCTGGAGCTGTTTCTCCACTCTTCCCCAGTGACATACTGGACACCTACTGACCTGGGGGGCTCATCTTCCAGTGTCATATCTTTTTGCTTTTTCATACTGTTTGTGGGATTCTTGAGGCAAACATACTGAAGTAGTTTGCCATTCCCTTCCCCAGGGGACTACATTTTGTCAGAACTCTCCACCATGACCTTTCTTTCGTGGCCCTGCACGGCTTGGTTCATAGCTTCCTTGAGTTGGGATTGGCAACCTATGTGCCTTGAAATCACATAGTATTGGGTCACCTATACCAGTCTATGGTTGCTTCATCCCGTAATCAGCTCCAGGGTTGTGTAGAAAGTGCTTAGATTCCACAAATATGCCTCTGCATGTGGGGACAACTAGGGCAACTAAGACTTCTCCATGGCTTTACCCAAACTTGACTTTGATTTACTGGCACATGCTAGTAGTTTAAGACTTCTCCGGTGGCTCAGACAGTAAAACGTCTGCCTACAATGTGGGAGGCCAGGTTCCATCCCTGGATTGGGAAGATCCCCTGGAGAAGGAAATGGCAACCCACTCCAGTACTCTTGCCTGGAAAATCCCATGGACAGAGGATCCTAGTAGGCTACAGTCCATGGGGTCACAAAGAGTCAGACATGACTGAGCAATTTCACTTTCAGAGAAGTTAAAACAGGAGTAAAAATGTTGCTACTTCTCACCCTTCCTCATCCCCTTCAAAATGTCTTCTAACACATTTTTGTTCGTTTTGATTTTAATATGTATTTGTTTTGGCTGTGTCGGGTCTTAGCTGCAGTACGCAGGATCTTTAGTTGCAGCATGTGGGCTCTAGACCAAGGGTGGAACCTGGGCCCCTTGTACTGGGAGCCCAGAGTCTTACCCCTGGACCACTGTGGAAATCCCTAACACATTGTCAGTCAGTAAGTCAGTCAGTTCAGCCACTCTATCGTGTCTGACTCTGCGACCCCACGGACTGCAGCATGCCAGGCCAACGTTCTCTAATATAACTGTTCACAGTGAACATGTCTACTCAACCATATTTCCTAGTCTGCCAAAGGGGAAAATTAGAAATTTTCTTTTATTTGATTTGCTTATTTAAATTTTTTATTTTGTATTGGGGTATAGCTGATTAACAATGTTGTGACAGTTTCAGGTGAACAGCAAGAAATTCTCTTTTAACTCGTGCTTCTTTACCAGTAGAGTTTGATACACCAGGCCTTCTGATTTCCTTCTGATGTAGTATTTGGCGAAAAGAAAGAATACTGATTTGAAAATTGAAAGGCCTTCAATTGTGTGCATAAAGATGGTTGGTTTTCGATGGCTTCTTTCTCTTACAGCACATCCTCCTTGAGAGAGGAGGCTGGGCCCCCTTTCAAGGTCATTTTTCCTATGTGATTGTCATGCTGTAATAATTATACTACAAAACTCTCATCAAACTGCATTACAAATGATGGTGTTTAAACAATCAAGTAGCTTTAATCTTATGTTTTAAATAAATAATATATGTGCAGATTGCCTACAGCCTATTTAAAGGAAAATAGTTCTACTCACGAAATCTGTAATTTTGGTCTTCTGTTTAAAGTCTGTTAACCATAATCTTCTTTACCTTTAACATATATATGTTGATGATGTTTTTACATGAAATATTAAGTACTCTGCTTCCATAGGAAATTGTCTCTGAAAAAAATTCCCTCTTTATCCTCGGCAAGAAAACAAAAAGATTGCTCTTTATCATTGATGCATGTATGTTTCCATTCATTTGTTGCTGAGTTATCAAATTTTCAATTCACTAATAGTATAAGTGATTACAAAAACTAGGTGCTATCTGTAGTATAGGTACTAGACACAATAGGAAAAATTATGAATGCTGGTCATGGAAATTATACATCTTTTAAATCTGTCACTTTTTTATTTGAAATAAATACTAATTACACACATTTTAAAAAGATTACTTTTGTCATTTTCTCTTCCTTTCAGCTGTTATACATTTTCTCATTTGACTTTTTTTTTTTAAACTGGAAGTTTTCTTAAACCTAAGAATGTAGGGTCCAGAAGAAATCTTCCCAGCATTGCTTTATAACCTTTTTCCCTCAGCATTTTACCAAAGAAAAGAACAGGATGGGCATGGGGTTGGAAGGGAGAAAGCAGAGAAGGAAAGGGAAAAAAAAGTCGGTAGCAAATCCATGAAGCAGTAAAACCTCAAATAAAATCACATCCAAAGAATCTCTTGCGGTTTCACACAATATGGTAAAATTAGAGATTGCAGGAAACCAACTAAATTAAACTGGGAGCATTTGAAGAGAAATGAGCAGACTTTATGAAAATGACACATTGACTGACCAGTATGCTTTTTTATCAACAATTTCTTTGTTAAAACACAGATCAAAGGAACCTGCATATGTTTTCATTTTGTTCTAACTAGAAAATTACATCCAGATGTTTAATAGGCATTTGGTTGGTTTTTCAGCATTGATTAGATATGTTGGTTCTGTTTGCTTACAAGTGTAGCCGGATCATTAGCTAATGCAAAGAAATGTTTGCTGTGAGTTGCTAATTAGGGCTTTTGGAAACCCTCCATGCTCAAGAACAATTTGTACAGTGGCCAGAGAACTTGTGGGACTTGGGGAAGTTGTTTTCCCTTCTCTGTCAGGGTGGGGAGAAGCAGACAGCCCAGTCCCTAATCTCCTTTGGCCTAGGGGGATTGCGATGCTATCCCTGAGGATTGGAGTGCAAATAAATTAGGAAGAGACCACACAGACACTCCCAAACACAGAGATAAATGTGCTCTTTCTGGAACCACCACCGTGCTGTCTTTGAGGGTGGGGGGAGCGAATATCTAAAACGCTGAACATCAACATGTGGAAGATGCTCAGTGCTAATGTTATCAAATACACAGTCTTTTTAAGTATACTTTAGAGACAGATGGAAAAGCCCTTTATGATAAACGAGTGTACTTGAATTCATTACTGTAGTACTTATAATTAAAAATGTCTCCTTTGCAATTTCAGTACATTTACAGGGTACAAGAGACCAAGCTTTGGAAGGGGGAGGCTGGGGCTGCTGAAAGGAATGAGGGAGCGGAATTTGGGAGAGGAGGATGAGACTGGCAGGAAATCCAGTGTTTACTTTCAGAGCCCACCCACTTGTTTACCTTGCTAAAGCCCCAAAACTTGTCGGAGATTAGCCATTCACACGGTATTCAAATAAACTGTTTGAGAATTTGAGGCACCAGGCGGATAAACTTCTTAGCTGGCCAATCATGTTTTAAAAAACACTCGCCTGCAGAAGAACACCACCTCAGCCAGGGCGAACTTGTGTTTATTTAAGTCTGAACTTCAAGAGGTGGAGGTCCAAAATAGCCTGTGTTTATAAGTCATCCTAGAAGTGCAGATACAAATGTTCTTCTCCATCTCACAGCCCCTTCTAGGCCTGTTTACATCTCTTGCCCGTGTATGGAGCACGTGTTAATTTGTTAATGTGGCCTGGTACTAGTTGGAATAATACACACTTTTTTTTTTTTTACCTTTTCAGTTTAGCATTTAGCTCAAGAGAAGCTGAAGGGTATTTCATAGACAAAAGAAAAAGTAGTTAAAGGAAGTACCTTTGACGCTCCTTCCTAGGGATTCACATAAAGGAGCAAACTTTGTTGATTTAATAATTCTCTTCAATGACCCACTTTACCATAGGCCTTGGACTTACTAGGAAAAATTAAATGGGGGCACCTTTCCTCTGCCTTTTCTTTGGGAGTATCATTTAAATAACTTTTCTTCCTGGAGCTACACAGTTTCTTTGAAGGGTTAAAGCTGAGTTCAGCTAATCTCTGATCTCTTGATGTTCCTCACTGGTTGAAGGCAGGTGAGCCCTGGGGATGAAAAATGGGCTAGATAGCGAGTGAATATTTCAAATACTTCCATGGCTTCTAGAATGCTAAGTGTAGACCTAGATGAACAAGTCAAGTGACATAATTACAGAATGTTGGAACATTTCATGAGACAACTGGCCTCTGCTCTAAAATTCGGTGTCATGAGAGGGGGAAAAAAAATGGAAAGGACTATTCCATAAAAGCAAAGACACATGATGAGAATGCAATATATGAATCTATACTGGTTCCTAGTTCAAAGAACAAAAACCCATCACGTATCTGTGAAAGATGTTCTTCAGAAGTTTTAATATGGACTGGTTATTAGGTAATATGGGATTATGGTTAATTTTTTTAAAAAATTGTGATCATGTCAAAGGATATTCTGAGAAGATATTTGCAACTGATGCATGCAACTTCAAATGAAGTCTTCAACTGCAGAGAAAATGTGTAGGTAGAGAAAGAGAAACCAAATCTTCAAATCTGAAAAGAAAGGAAAAGCAAATCTGTAAACAGAAACTGTAGAGTTTAGGAGCAGAGTCGGTCGTTTTTCATTTTACTAACCTTTCAAGTTTTCTGTTTGAAATTTTTCATGATAAAAAGTGGGAAAGCCATTTTAGGTTCATTGTCTGCATCTGTTTCTTCACATGGTAATAGAAATTCCCTTCATAGTTAAAAGATTGGCTTATGATGTTTCCAGTTTTTAAAAGTACGAAAAAAGTGCCCCCGCATCATGTTAAAGCTCTTGTACTAATATCCAAAGTATTACCCAGTGTTTTTCTCTGGATCTTTTAGTTCTTTTATTATTAATGGTATTTTATTTTTTCCCGCTGTCTCAAATGTCCTTTAGTTATCAATTAACATAAAATGAAAATCTTTAAACAAATTAGGGCATTACATTAGCAATCCTCTAATGCATCGTTTTGTGGACCATCAGGCTCAGAATAACCAGAAAATCTACTATAAAATAAGGAACAAAACTACTTACATATTAAGAATAAGATTGTAGCAAATAAATTTTATATCAGTTTCTTAATTCCCATTATAAATAGGTGTTCTGCTGGCCTTTTCATCACTTGAACCCAGCAGTGAAATTTATAAATTGTTAGTTTTATTTGGAAACTTCCTGAAGATTTTTAAATTTAATACTGAAACCGATTATTGCTCTGTGTATTAAGCTTTAAATACTAATCTTGAAAAGGAATGAAAATAGCACTAAATCTTGGATGCTGATGTTATGTTCATCTAGAATCACAGAGGCACATATTTATGATGTGCAAGTAAATAGTTTTCCAAAAAGTTGTGAAAAGTGACAAAGCATAATCTGAGCATTGACTATTGGAATGCCCCATCCATCAGTTTTTTCCCTTTAATTGTGGCCATTTAGCATGAATTTTGTTTTTCCCATTGCCATTATGTTGACTGAAAGGAAACATTTCTGTGACAGTAATAAACAGATTCCATTTTGTGTGGACAGATTAAATCCACAATTTCCACTGAAAAACTTGAGTGCCTGACAGGGAGGCAAATATGAAAATACAGAAAAACCAGGACTTTCTACACAGTGTCCAATATTTCTAGCCACCATCCACATAAGCAATGCTTATGTAAAGTGAAAACGATAAAAATAACTCCTTCACGATGACAGAAAAAATCCCATGGGGACAGAGTTACCATTCTAATTTCCCCCATTGGCATTCTCCACATTTCAGAAGAACTGGCAAGCTACAATTGGCACTTGAAAAAGTGTTACAAAACACTGACTAGTATTAGAGAAATGTTGATTAATGTAAACAGCCTGCCTCAAGGAATAATACCTTTCTTAAGAAAACTGGATTTCTAATTAGCATTTCTATGGAGATGGGTATCTCTAGGTAACTCCAGGAAGTGTTTCAAGAAGTTATTTGCCTTTGCTAGTGAAAGGAGGCATTTTCATATTTATATCTTTAATTTCTGAAGACTTCAAAAATTTGATAGGTTAAAAGATCAGTGTGTGTGTGTGTGTGTGTGTGTGTTAATCACTCAGTTGGGTCCGACTCTTTGCACCCCCATGGACTGTAGCCTGTTAGGCTCCTTTGTCCATGGGATTCTCCAGGCAGGAATACTGGAGTGGGTTGCCATTTCCTTCTCCAGGGAATCTTCCTGACCCAGGGATCGAACCCAGGTCTCCTGCATTGCAAGCAGATTCTTTACTGTCTGACAGGTCAGTGGGCTTCAATAAAAAAGAACAAATTTTGCCATTTGCAGCTACCTGGATGGTCTTGGAGGGCATTATGCTAAGTGAAATAAATCAGAGAAAGATAAATACTGTATGTTATTACTTAATGTAGAATATAAAAAAATACAACAAACTAGTGAATATAACAAAAAAGAAGCAAACTCCAGATACAGAGAACAAAGTAGTGGTTACCAGCTAGGAGACGAGGTGGGGAAAGTGGCAATATAAGGGTGGGGGAATGAGAGGTACAAAGCATTGGGTATAAGATAGGCTGAAGGCTGGATTGTACAACACAGGGAATATAGCCAGTACTTTGTAATGATTGTAAATGGAGTGTAGCCTTTAAAATATATAAACAATTAAATAATCAATGGACCTTAGGCTTCCCTGGTGGCACAGAGGTAAAGAATCCGCTTGTCAATGCAGGAGACACGGGTTTGATCCCTGGGTCTGGAAGATTCCCCTGGAGGAGGAAATGGCAACTCACTCCAGTATTCTTGCCTGGGAAATCTCATGGACAGAGGAGCCTGACGGGATGCAGTCCATGGAGTCACAAAAGAGTTGGACATGACTTAGCCACTGAAAAATAACAACAATGGACCTTAAAAGCAAAGGAAATTCTAACACATGCCATAATATGGAGGACATTATGCTAGTGAAATAAGCCAGACACAAAATGACAAGGACTTTATGATCCTACTTATATGAAGTACCTAGACTGGGCAAATTTATAGACAGAAAAGTGAACAGAGGTTGCCAGGGGCTGGGGAGAGGTAACAGGTACAGAGTTTTAGTTTTGCAAGAGGCATAGAGTTCTTGGATGGATGGGGGTGAAGGCAGCACAACAGTGTGAATGTACTTAGTGACACCGCATTATGCCTTTAAAAATGCTTACGACACATTTTGTGTATGTTGTCAGTTATTTGTTTAAAGTCAGTAGGATTTCTTTTTTGGGTATGTACCAGTTTTACAGTGGATTCTCATCCTATTCATTTCCTGAATGTGCATACCATTGTTTATTGAGCACTTACTGTGTGTCAGGCACTGTTCTAAGTGCTTTATTGTTCGTATTACCTCATTTGACCATCAAAGCATTTGTATTACTATCCCTATTTTACTGACCAGAAGCCCAAGGCCCAGTACTTTCTCAGTCACTTGTAGGAGAGCTGGGTTTTTTGAAGCCTGGTACTCCAGAGAACTCACTAGCGGCCACTGGCCACAGTGAGTTCTCTTTCATTGATCAAATCCCTCATTGATCTCCTGATAGAAAACATTTATATGTATCTTGCTCACAAGCTTGGTAGGCTGTGATATATAAGGACTATATAAGGTCCTTATATATATGTGATATATAAGGAATATAAGGACTTATATTCCTGCAGAGTTGCCTCTGGGCTCTAGAACTGTGTGCATTGCCAGCAGAGAAAGGCAGCTACCTTCAGTTGTGTGCTTTCTGGAAGCACCCAATCCATGCCCTAAATTGGAGTTCAGTTAAAAAAAAAAAGATGGGCTCAGTAGCCAGATGAAGCAGAGGAACGCCAAAGATAGCAAGTCTTAATTTCACCTAGGATAGCAAAGCAACTGTCCTGATTTACAATGTCACAAATGATAAAATTAAAAAAAAAAAAAAAAGGCAGGGGGATATATAGAACTCTGTAATTAATAATGATTTGGGGTGTCCTGGTAATGGTAGACATATGGTCTGGGTCCTGATAATATGTTTGGAAACATTTGACCTGTTGAATGTAAATGGATAGTTTCTATCCTCCAAATTCTCCTAAAATAAATGGATTTTGAATATCTTTGACCATGAACCACACTGCTGCTGCTGCTAAGTCGCTTTAGTCGTGTGCGACTCTGTGCGACCCCATAGACGGCAGCCCATCAGGCTCCACCGTCCCTGGGATTCTCCAGGCAAGAACACTGGAGTGGGTTGCCATTTCCTTCTCCAATGTATGAAAGTGAAAAGTGAAAGTGAAGTCGCTCAGTCTTCGACTTAGCGACCCCATGGACTGCAGCCTACCAGGCTCCTCCGTCCATGGGATTTTCCAGGCAAGAGTACTGGAGTGGGGTGCCATCGCCTTCTCCGTGAACCACACTAAGAAATACATTTTTAAAAATCTCTGTCCAGTTCTTTCTCTTTTACATCAACAGGGGTCATATAAACAGGTTGCAACACGATTTTAAAACATTACTTTAAATTGTTACTGTTTACTGTTCTAGTCAGGGTTCTCCAGAGGAACAGAACCAATAGGAGAGAAAAAGAGAGAAGAGATGTATTAAAGGAATTGGCCCCTGAGGTTATGGAAGCCGTGAATCTGCCATCTGTAAGTCGGAGAACGAGGAAAGCCAGTGGTATAATTCATTTTGAGTCCAAAGGCCTGAGAACCAAGGGCTACTTGTGTGAGAACCAGAAGCTTGACATCCCAGCTCAAGAAGAGAGGCGAGCTCACCCTTCCTCCTTTTTGTCCTGTGTGGGCCCCCCCAGCCCCCATGGATTGGATGATGCCCGCCTGCATTGGGCATTGGTGATGGTGAACTTTACTTAGTCTATTGAGTCAAATGCTTATCTCCAGAAGCACTCTCACAGACACACCCAGAAATGCTTTATCAGCTATCTGGATTCCTTAGCCCAGTTGACACCTGAAATGAACCATCACAGCTATAGAATTTTTCAGTTTATTAACAACTTCAGCTTATGGAAAGTCATTAACCCCAAAACCATATTAATGAAAAATGGTAAAACAAGTCTGCTCAATAACGTTAGGACCTTTCTTTACACTTTTGGCAACGATAAATCATAATCCGTGCCTTAAATGCAGTTGTTCTTCTTTAGTCACTACTGTCCGACTCTTTTTGCAAACCTCTGTACTGTAGCCCACCAGGCTCCTCTGTCCATGAGATTTCCCAGGCAAGAATACTGGACTGGGTTGCCATATCCTTATCTAGGGGAAATTCCCAATTCAGGGATGAACCCAGGGATGGAACTCATCTCTTACATTGACAGGCAGATCCTTTACCACTGAGCCAACAGGGAAGCCCTACATTCAGTTACAAAGTTCCAAATCAGTAAGATTCAAAGCCCTTCAGAGAATTTCCTGCATAATTCTTTTGTCATTCCCTTCTCTGAGGACCCTTTCCTGTGTCTTGTTTCCATCTCCCCTCTCAGGATCCCCATCCCCATCCTGTGGCATCCTTCATTCTCCTCCCTGCCCCACCCAACCCTGAAGCCTAGAGAAGTTTAACAAAACATGCACCAAGCCTAGAGACAGAGGATCCTGAAATGGAATCCATGTCTGCCTCTTACTGTATGGCACTGGGCAAACTACTCCCCTCTCTGAGCATCAGTTTCCTCACCCATAAAACCAGGATAAAAGCACAGGTCTCTCAAGGTGGTTGCCTGGACTGAAAGAGATAAGCTGAGATAACACAGTATCCTATTCCACTCAGTGCTTGGCCCTAAGAACCTTGTTCCTTTCCCTTTTTTGCCTGGAAAGAAGGGCCCTACCCTAGGTCACTAAAGAACTGGGGGATTATCACCCCTGCTATTATGCATCCTTGAAAATCAGATAGCAGGACAGATTCTAAAAGGGCGATCTGAGGAACTCTAGTCCAGCCATGGCCTGTGTGGGGGCCCCAAGAAATACGTCTGGGGCCCAAGAATACTCTGCTGCCCAGAAATACATCACTATGTGTTTCTTGGAGGCAGGATAAATGGATCTTGTGAAAGGCAGGAGCCATAGATCATGAATGCCCTCCCATTCATAGGCTGTTTCATACTCAAGAAAATATGCCACTGGTACACATATCTTTTTGGAAGTGAAGGGGCTTCCCTGGTGGCCCAGTGGTTAAGAATCTGCCTTGCAATGCCAGGGACACCAGATGGGATACTGTTTAATCCCTGGTCTGGGAAGATCCCACATGCTGCAGAGCAACTAAGCCCCTGCATCACAACTACTGAGCCTGTACTCTAGAGCCCAGGAACCGCAAGTACTGAGACCCTTGTGCCCAGAGCCTGTGCTTGGCAACCAGGAAAGCCACTGCAATGAGAAGCCTGCACACCACAGCGAGAGAATAGCCCCTTCTCACTGCAGCTTAAGAAAGCCCCCACAGCAACAAAGACCCACCACAGTCAAAAAATTAAATAAGTAAATAAATCTTTGTGGAAGTGAAAATGCAATTTGATGTGGGAGTAGTACTATGAAAACAAATCATGAGCTACATACAGTGGTTATTTTGGATGGCTAAATCCCCTGAATTCCCTCATTTAGATAATATAACAAGAAAAATGTGGCTTACCAGCAAGAGGTTAATGGAATTATGTCTCAAATACGCTCGAGTGTCATACCATCTCACCCTATGAATGTGAAGTTGTGTGTTGAGAAGACCTTGAGAAACACATATAGAAATTAGGAAGTCGATTAGATATTAACTGAATTCTTTTGAGGAATGTGATCTGCCCTAGGATTCTTTTTGAACTGGGAACTTCCACTTTCCTTCCACATCATCTATTTAATTAGCAATGGCTGAGGTCTCTCAATCTGTGAATAGGGTTTAGTGAGAATTGATGGGCCCTGGCTAAGTAAGAATCCTAATGGCCGTGGATTGCTATTCTGTGGTAGAAGTCAATCTCAAATATCTTTAAATCCAACAATTCTCTGTCAACCGAGGAACTCTTTAGGACCTCTTCTATGTGTCTTTCTTCATTTGACATCTTTTGTTTGAAATCAGGGCTACTCTAGAAAGATAAAAAAATTGAAATACAAGACATTCATTTGTGAGGAGAGTAAAAGAAAAAGAGAAGGGATTTTTCTTTCTAGATTTCACTTTTTACATTAAGGAACAATTAGACCATTGGGTAAACAAGCTTGGCTACCCAGATCAGGCTTAAAAAAAAAAACAAAACAGAAAAACATAATCCTCATGATTTATAAAGGGTAGTATGTTTAGCACTGCTGTGTCCATAGACCAATTCTTGCAGCTTTTACATCACTGCCACTCCCTTCCCCCACTGCAGCCATTTAAGGAGGAGTTCTATTTAGGAAGAAAGAACAAAGCCTATCTTTCCCCTATGAACAGTACAGAGTTCCCAGCTGTGGGGGAGGGGAGAAGATGAAGGGATAATGAACAAGGAGTAGGTGATACTTAGTTCTTAAATTTTACTTAGTAAGAATTCCTTCAGTGTCAAGTGGGAGGCATATCTAGAATTTGCAGTCTGTCAACTTGTATTTGACGTCTTCAGACAAATCCCTGGAAACACAGCCCTCTTTTTCAATAAGCATGTTCACATAATAATAGATTAGCAGACATTAGGACCAGCATGGACTAGAAGATCCACAGTTACATTGGGCTAAAATTAGGAAATTTTTTCTAGGAATGAATGAAGTATTCTCATTTCCAACATCCTTTAAGGTTGAGTATGCAAAAAAAAAAACATGGATTGGGGGAAAGACCAGGGTGTGAGTGTTGGTTGTAGATGGAAGACATTAATGATGGGAATTTTTTATTTCCAGTGTGAAAAAGAGCCTAAGATGTTCCTTCTGTGAACCCTATCATTCATATTCTTGAAAAGTGTTTTGAAAGGATTCTGCATAGTTCTACAATTTCATCAGATACCCAGGAGGAATCTCAAGCTGGATTTTGTTTCACTGGGTTTAGCTCAGTGGTCTGTACAGTTTTTCTCTATGTAAAAGGAATCAGTAGGGAAACAGCTTCTTCAAATATTAACTTTAGAAACCAGAAAAGTGCAATTCCTTTGCAACCCAGCAAGCCTTTAAAGCGAATGGAATTTCTGTGGTGAAGTGGGTTTTTTCCAGCCATAACTCTTATAAGGATTAATGCCCTACTCGTGAGGCTCCAGTTATGGACCTTTTCATGATCCATCTAGATCTGGTGAACTGGGCTGTTGATCCTCAGTAGGTGGACATTTTCTACTGTCTTAACCATTAAGACTTAGCTACCCAATGTTCCAATTCCAATGGGGGATTAAATGAAAATTAAAAGTTGTGAAGCATAATTCATTCCAGGTAACAAGTTATGAGCCAATATGTTTATTTGGATATACCACAAACAGTTTCTGCCCTAGGCTTTGAGGACATCAGGAGCTATATAAACATTAATTCCTCTCTCAGAGAGCATGCAGTATAGCTGGGAAATCTAGCTTATACTTTGTTTTAATTTTATTGAAGTATAGTTGATTTACAATGTTTTGTTTAATTTCTGCTATACAGCAAAGTGATTCAGTTGTACATATATGTATTCTATTTTCATATTCTTTTCTATTATGATGTATCACAAGGTATTGGATATAGGTCCCCATCCTATACCATATACCTTGTTGTTTATCCAGCCTATATATAATAGTTTGCATCAGTTAATCCCAATTCTCCCCTCCTTTGTCCCCCTGCCCCTTGGCAACCACAAGTCTGTTCTCTATGTCTGTAAGTTGGTTTCTCTTTTATAAGTATGTTCATTTGTGTCATATTTTATATTCTACATATAAATGATATATGCTATTTGTCTTTCTCTTTCTGACTTACTTCACTTAGCAAGATAATCTCTAGGTCCATCCATGTTGCTACAAATGGCATTATTTCATTCTTACTAATGGCTGAGTAATATTCCATTGTATATATACATGTATATATATATGTGTAGATATTAACATATATCACATATTCTTTATTCATTCACCTGTTGATGGACATTTATATTGTTTCCATGTCTTGGCTATTGTGAATATCACTGCTGTGAACATCTTTTTGAATCATAGTTTTGTCTGGCTATATGCCCAGGAATGGGATTGTTGGATCTTATGGCAACTCTGTTTTTACAAACTTATATTTTAAATGATGAGTACTAATAAAAAAGGGAAAGATATACCCAACTGAATGCAGAGTTGCATAGCAAGAAGAGATAAGAAGGCCTTCTTAAGTGAACAATGCAAAGAAGTAGAGGAAAACAATAAATGGAAAGGACTAGAGATCTCTTCAAGAAAATTGGAAATATCAAGGGAACATTTCATGCAAGGATGGGCATGATAAAGGACAGAAATGATAAGGAACTAACAGGAGCAGAAGAGATTAAGAGGTAGCAAGAATTCAAGAAGAACTATACAGAAAAGGTCTTAATGACCAGGATAACCAAGATAATGTGGTCCTCACTTAGAACCAGACATCTACCCAGAGGGATGGAATGGGGAGGGAGGAGGGAGGAAGGTTCAGGATGGGGAACACATGTATACCTGTGGCGGATTCATTTTGATATTTGGCAAAACTAATACAATTATGTAAAGTTTAAAAATAAAATAAAATTAAAAAAAAAAAAAAACAGACATTTGGAGTGTGAAGTCAAGTGGGCCTTAGGAATCATTACTACAAACAAAGCTAGTGGATGTGATGGAATTCCAGCTTGAGCTATTTAAAATCCTAAAAGATGATGCTGTGAAAGTGTGCTGCACTTAGTATGTCAGCAAATTTGAAAAACTCAGCAGTGGCCACAGGACTGGAAAAGATCATTTTTCATTCCAATCCTGAAGAAGGACAGTACCAAAGAATGTCAAACTATCGTACAGTTGGGTTCATTTCACATACTAGTAAAGTTATGCTCAAAATCCTTCAAGCTAGGCTTCAGCATTATGTTAATCAAAAAATTCCAAATGTACATGCTGGGTTCAGAAAAGGCACAGGACCAGAGGTCAAATTGCCAACTTTCATTGCATCATAGAGAAAGCAAGGGAATTCCAGAAAAACATCTACTTCTGCTTTACTGACTATGCTAAAGCCTTTGACTGTGTGGAGCACAACAAACTGGAAAATTCTTAGAGAGATAGGAATACCTTAGTTGTCTACCTTACTTGTCTCCTGAGAAACCTGTATGCAGGTCAAGAAGTAACAGTTAGACACTTACATGGAACAATGGACTGGTTCAAAATTGGGAAAGGAGTAAAGCAAGGCTGTATATTGTCAGCCTGTTTATTTAACTTATATGTGGAGTACATCATGCGAAATGCCGGCCTGGATGAATCACAAGCTGCAATCAAGATTGCTGGGAGAAATATCAACAACCTCAGATATGCAGATGATTCCACTCTAATGGCAGAAAGTGAAGAGGAACTAGAGAGCCTCTTGATGAGGGTGAAAGGGGAGAGTGAAAAAGCTTGCTTAAAACTCAGCATTCAAAAAGCTAAAATCATGGCATCCGGTCCCATCACTTCATGAGAAATAGAAGGGGAAAAAATGGAAAGAGTGATAGATTTTCTTTTCTTGGGCTCCAAGATCACTGCATATGGTGACTGCAGCCATGAAATTAAACAACTCTTGCTCCTTGGAAGGAAAGCTTTGACAAATCTAGACAGTGTATTAAAAAGCAGAGACAACCCTTTGCCGAGAAAGGTCCACATAGTCAAACCTATGGTTTTCCCAGTAGTCATGTATGGATGTGAGAGTTGGATCATAAAGAACACTGAGCACCGAAGAACTGATGCTTTCAAACTGTGTATTGAAGGCAGAAGGAGAAGAGGGCAGCAGAGGATGAATGGTTAGATAGCATCACTGACTCAAGGACATGAATTTCAGCAAACTCTGGGAGATGGTGAAGAAAAGGGAAGGCTGGTGTGCTGCAGTCAATGGGGTCACAAACAGTCTGACACGACTTAGCGACTGAACAACAACAAATAATAAAAAAAATAAAAAACAACTTTAAAACAGTGCATCAGTTCAGTTCAGTCACTCAGCCGTGTCTGACTCTTTGCCATCCCATGAATCACAGCACGCAAGGCCTCACTGTCCATCACCAACTCCATGAGTTCACTCAAACTCATGTTCATTGAGTCAATGATGTGATCCAGCCATCTCATCCTCTGTTGTCCCCTTCTCCTGCCCCCAATCCCTCCCAACATTAGATTCTTTTCCAAATGAGTCAACTCTTCACATGAGGTGGCCAAAGTATTGGAGTTTCAACCTCAGCATCAGTCCTTCCAATGAACACCCAGGACTAGTCTCCTTTAGGATGTATTGGTTGGATCTCCTTGCAGTCCAAGGGACTCTCAACAGTCTTCTCTAACACCACAGTTCAAAAGCATCAATTCTTCAGTGCTCAGCTTTCTTCACAGTGGAACTCTCACATCCATACATGACCACTGGAAAAACCATAACCTTGACTAGATAGACCTTTGTTGGCAAAGTAATATCTCTGCTTGACTGAAGTGACTTGGCAGCAGCAGGTTGGTTATAACTTTCCTTCCAAGGAGTAAGCATCTTTTAATTTCATGGCTGCAATCACCATCTGCAGTGATGTTGGAGCCCCACCCAGAAAAAGTCTATCACTATTTCCACTGTTTCCCTATCCATTTCCCATGAAGTGATGGGACCAGATGCCATGATCTTCGTTTTCTGAATGTTGAGCTTTAAGTCAACTTTTCACTCTTCTCTTTCACTTTCATCAAGAGGATCTTTAGTTCTTCTTCACTTTCTGCTATAAGGGTGGTGTCATCTGCATATCTGAGGTTTTTGATATTTCTCCCGGCAATCTTGATTTCAGCTTGTGCTTCTTCCAGCCCAGTGTTTCTCATGATGTACTCTGCATGTAAGTTAAATAAGCAGGGTGACAATATACAGCCTTGACGTACTCCTTTTTCTATTTGGAACGAGTCTGTTGTTCCATGTCCAGTTCTAACTGTTGCTTCCTGACCTGTATATAGGTTTCTCAAGAGGCAGGTCAGGTGGTCTGGTATTCCTATCTCCTTCAGAATTTTCCACAGTTTATTGTGATCCACACAGTCAAAGGCTTTGGCATAGTCAATAAAGCAGAAATAGATATTTTTCTGGAACTCTCTTGCTTTTTCGATGATCCAGCGGATGTTGGCAATTTGATCTCTGGTTCCTCTGCCTTTTCTAAAACCAGCTTGTACATCTGGAAGTTCACGGTTCACGTATTGCTGAAGCCTGGCTGGGAGAATTTTGAGCATTACTTTACTAGCGTGTGAGATGAGTGCAATTGTGCGGTAGTTTGAGCATTTTTTGGCATTGCCTTTCTTTGGGATTGGAATGAAAACTGACCTTTTCCAGTCCTGTGGCCACCGCTGAGTTTTCCAAATTTGCTGGCACACTGAGTACAGCACTTTCACAGCATCGTCTTTCAGGATTTGAAATAGCTCAACTGGAATTCCATCACCTCCACTAGCTTTGTTCGTAGTGATACTTTCTAAGGCCCATTTTACTTCACAGTCCAGGATGTCTGGCTCTAGGTGAGTGATCACACCATTGTGATTATCTGGGTCGTAAAGATCTTTTTTGTACAGTTCTTCTGTGTATTCTTCCATCTCTTCTTAATATCTTCTGCTTCTGTTAGGTCCATACCATTTCTGTCCTTTATCGAGCCCCATCTTTGCTTGATAAATGTTCACTTATCTCTTATTTGGTATCTCTTATTTTCTTGAAGAGATCTCTAGTCTTTCCCATTCTGTTGTTTTCCTCTATTTCTTTGCATTGATCGCTGAGGAAGGCTTTCTTATCTCTCCTTGCTATTCTTTGGAACTCTGTATTCAAATGGGTATATCTTTCCTTTTCTCCTTTGCTTTTCACTTCTCTTCTTTTCATAGCAATTTTAAGGCCTCCTCAGACAGCCATTTTGCTTTTTTGCATTTCTTTTCCATGAGGATGGTCTTGATTCCTGTCTCCTGTACAATGTCACAAACCTCTGTCCATAGTTCATCAAACACTCTATCAGATCTAGTCCCTTAAATCTATTTGTCACTTCCACTGTATAGTCATAAGGTATCTGATTTAGGTCATACCTGAATGGTCTAATGGTTTTCCCTACTTTTTTCAATCTAAGTCTGAATTTGGCAATAAGGAGTTCATGATCTGAGCCACAGTCAGCTCCCGGTCTTGTTTTTGCTGACTCTATAGAGCTTCTCCATCGTTGGCTGCAAAGAATATAATCAATCTGATTTTGATGTTGACCATTTGGTGATGTCTATATGTAGAGTCTTCTCTTGTGTTGTTGGAAGAGGGTGTTGGCTATGACCCGTGTGTTCTCGTGGCAAAACTCTATTAGCCTTTGCCCTGCTTCTTTCTGCACTCCAAGCCCAAATTTGCCTGTTACTCCAGGTGTTTCTTGACTTCTGACTTTTGCATTCCAGTCCCCTATAATGAAAAGGACATCTTTTTGGGGTATTAGTTCTAAAAGGTCTTGTAGGTCTTCATAGAACCATTCAACTTCAGCTTCTTCAGCATTACTGGTTGGAACATAGACTTGGATTACTGTGATACTGAATGGTTTGCCTTGGAAACAAACAGAGATCATTCTGTCGTTTTTGAGATTGCATCCAAGGACTGCATTTCAGACTCTTTTGTTGACCATGATGGCTACTCCATTTCTTCTGAGGGATTCCTGCCTGCAGTAGTAGATATAATGGTCATCTGAGTTAAATTCACCCATTCCAGTCCATTTTAGTTCACTGATTCCTAGAATGTTGACATTCACTCTTGCCATTTCCTGTTTGACCACTTCCAATTTGCATTGATTCATGGACCTAACACTCCAGGTTCCTATGCAATATTGCTCTTTATAGCATCAGACCTTGCTTCTATTACAGTCACATCCACAACTGGGTATTGTTTTTGCTTTGGCTCCATCCCTTCATTTTTTCTGGAGTTATTTCTCCACTGATCTCCAGTAGCATATTGGGCACCTACCAACCTGGGGAGTTCCTCTTTCCGTATCCTATCATTTTGCCTTTTCATACTGTTCATGGGGTTCTCAAGGCAAGAATACTGAAGTGGTTTGCCATTCCCTTCTCCAGTGGACCACATTCTGTCAGACCTCTCCACCATGACCCATCCGTCTTGGGTGGCCCCACACGGCATGGCTTAGTTTCATTGAGTTAGACAAGGCTGTGGTCCATGTGATCAGATTAGCTAGTTTTCTTTGATTATGGTTTCAGTGTGTCTGCCCTCTGATGCCCTATTGCAACAACTACTGTCTTACTTGGGTTTCTCTTACCTTGAACATGGGGTATCTCTTCACGGCTGCTCCAGCAAAGCAAGCGCTGTTCCTTACCTTGGACAAGGTTGCCCCTCCTGACCTTGAATGTGGAGTAGCTCCTGTCGGCCCTCCTGCGCCCTGCGCAGCCACCACTCCTTGGACGTAGGGTTGCTCCTCTCAGCCGCTGCCCCTGACCTTGGTCGTGCGGTAGCTCATCTCAGCTGCCAGCCCTGCATGCTAAGGGTCAAATAATTGTTACACTCAGTGAACCCTGTAGGGATTAGTGGAGCCATGTACCTGGAGATGGTACCAATGACGACCTTTAATACTTTTCCAAGGGATTGATTTTTTCAAATGGCATTGAGCCTTGATTCTATTTCGTGCTAGGACACAACCAAATACAGACATATTTCATTCTCTCATATACATAAAAACTAATATTACTAGCAAAAAATGACTCACAGATCTTCAGTCTAAAGTAAAAACAATTGAGTATAGTTTCATGAAAAATCATTTGGCTTTTGAGCTAGGCTTGGGCAACCAAGCATTTGAGTTTTGCCAATAATATTTATTTTCTACCCCTTAATTCCTTCCAAACACTTATAGCACCAAAGGTATAAAAACTTATAGGTAGGATGAAAATTTAAGTTTAAAATTTGTATCCATTAGCTTAATTTGGTCTGCAGCTGGTGAAGAATGGGTACAGGGAAGGCTGTCATTGTTCAGTTTTAGCAGTGAGTTACTTTGGCCCAGCCCCTGAAATACTTGCATCCCCTGAAGCATACTTTGGGGACCATTGAAAATTGTAGGAGTGATCAAAAGGGAATCTTCAGGTTCCATGGCGGGTTGAAGGAAGATGACTTTTGGCAGCTTTATAGTCCTACTTATCATTATCTTCATTTTCTAGCCATCATTCCTGAGTTCACGGGTCTAAATACTTTATGTATGAATTCATTTATTCTTCACAATGATTCTAAAGTCAGTATGTTATCACCTCCTGTGCTGGTTAATTTTGTGTGTCATCTTGACAAGGCTATGAGATGCTCATATAGATGTTAAAACATTATTTCTGCTGTATCTGAGGGTTATTCTGCAAGAGGTTAGCATTTGAATCAGTAGACGAAGTAAAGATAGTCTTTACCAATATAGGGGGGCATCATCCAATGGATAGAACAACATGGAAGGGCAAATTTGCTCTTCGCTTGAGCTGAGACAAACATCTTAAGCCGTCCAACATCATGCTCCTGGTTCTCAGGCCTTAGGACTTGGACTGAATTACACACTGGCTTCACGGGTTCTCCAGCTTGCAGACTGCAGATCATGTGGCTTCTCATCCTCCACAGTCATGTGAACCAGTTCCTTTGATAAATCTCCTTTCCTCTCTCTCTCTCTGTACACACACACACACACACACACACACACATATATATATACTCATCCTATTGACTCTGTTTATCTCTAGAGAACTCTGACTAGAGGATCTCTATTTCACATATGGAATATGAGGCAGAGAAAGTTGCTTTGTTGTTAATGTTGTTCAGTCATTCAGTCATGTCTGACTCTTTGCGACCCCATGGACTGCAGCATGCCAGGCTTCCACGTCCTTCACCATCTCCCGGAGCTTGCTCAAACTCATGTCTATTGAGTCAATGATGCCATCCAACCATCTCATCCTCTGTCATCCCCTCCTCCTCCTGCCTTCAATCTTTCCCAGCGTCAGGGTCTTTTCCAGTGAGTCAGCTCTTCACATCAGGTGGCCAAAGTATTGGAGCTTTAGCTTCAGCATCAGTCCTTCTAATGAATATTCGGGATTGATTTCCTTTAGGACTGACTGATTTAATCTCCTTTCAGTCCAAGGGACTTCAAGAGTCGTCTCCAGAACCACAGCTCAAAAGCGTCAATTCTTCGGCGTTTAGCCTTCTTTGTGGCCCAACTCTCACATCCATGCAAGACTAAAGGAAAAACCATAGCTTTGACTATATGGACTTTGTCGGCAAAGTAATGTCTCTGCTCTTTAACACATTGTCTATGTTTGTCAGAGAGTTGCTGGCTTTCCTCAAATCTCACTAGCTAGTGGGTAGCAGAGATACTCTGTAGTCAGCATTCCTCAACCTGGGTGCCTGCCACCCCTCAGGTGGGTTACTGACTACCACTTTGAGCCAAAGCCTAACCTCTGGGTTTAACTGAAGGAGCTGGACCTAGAGAAGTCCAGTTTGGAGATGGTCAGAGTTCCTGTCACCCCGGAGCATGAGACAAGTCTTAGAAGAAGAGTGCTCTCTTGAACTCACAGACAGTAGCAACAACACAGAAATGGCATGTTTTTGAACTGGTGTAAGATTTGTCAAGACAAACCACACCTGCTTTGATTCTTCCCTGGCATCTTTTTTCTTATAGTCGTTAAGGAAACTGAAACAGCCTGTAGCAAGACTTGTTCTTTCTCAGGGCTTCTTGGTCTCCTGTAGAGTTAGTTTGAGTGGGCAAATGTGGGCTTCACCACAGGGAAGGGAGGACAGACATGGCTGGATAGTGTGCCTGGTGGCACTTCTAGGAGACAGGATTGCCCCCAGCCCCCGTCTCATCACAGATGGTAACTCTGGGGGCTCCCTTTTGCCCTTGTACTTCTGCCCCCTTTCTACCCCTTTCTTGGCCACCACCCTCACTGTCTTCCATTCCCCCCAATATGATAATCTGGGACACATTTATTGAAGGGTTCTGTTACTGTTCATTGCAGTCAAGAAACGTTGTTTAACCTTTTTCTTTTTTGCTTCCTGCTATTGTGAAGGGCCAGGCTGGCCTTCCCGGTGCCTTCTGAGGATGTTTAGACTAAGGAAACAAAGCAAAGTATGGAGATTTGTTTAGAAGTCCTGGTCTTGGCCCCATCTTTCTCTCCAAATGAATCAGAGACACGCTGATTTGGAAGGGGGTAGGTGTGGGAGCTGGATATGGCACTTGCCCAGCTGGTTCTTTTTCCCCATTTGACTGTTGTTCAGTGTGTGTCTGTTCTCCCTTATGGCAAAGATCCCTGGAGGAATAGAGAGGGCAGTGACAGGAGCTGTACCTCAGAATCTCTTCCTGAAGTTCTAATATCAAGAGGACACTGTTAGGTAATGCTAAGGCTTTAATATTAGTGACTGACACTGTCTGGGGGAAGAGAGGCAATGGTATGTATCCCAACAGAGCCCACAAAGGGACTGGTTATACCTTTGTCAATATTGAATCAAGAACCATAAAATATTTCATCTTCTCTAATCCAATAATCCCACTGCTGGGATGGTGGTCAAGGAAAGAGTTAAAAGGAAGACAAGGTAATTATAAGTATACCTAGTGCCCAGGTCTTAGTTTCTAAATACTATTATCCACAGACAGGTACCAGAGCTTCTGGGAAAAATCTCTCATTCACATTTGGGGCAGGGAAACCTCTCACTTTCACTGTCAGTAAGTAAAATGGTGCTCAAAGGATGAAGAGTTTTGAATGAAGAGGTAATGAATTCTCCTTTGGCTTGAGTTTGGGGCACCTGGGAGATACACAGCTGAAGATGTTCAATGGAGGCTACACAGACATGGTTGTGGAGATAGATGTGTGTAGACATACATGTATAAATATAGACGTGCAAATGGATAATAAGGCTGAATAGTTCCTACACCACTTTGCAGAAAAATTCTTTCAGATGCTTGGTGAACATGCATATTTCTGGGACCTACCTCAGGGAGCAGGACAACTGCATGTTAAGGTATTCTCTAAATTACCCTTTGTGCACATATCAGTGTAAGAAATATTTGTTTAAAAGATTTCAAAAATGCTAGAAGCCATTATAAGTCTGAGAATATAGAGAAGTAATAGGTATCTCTGGATAATGAAATGCACAGAACCAAAAAAACAGAATGTTTTACTGCAGATCCCTGTGTCATGTTGCTGAGAGGGCAAGAGAGTTACTATAAGCATAAATGTAAAAAGAGAAGCCATAAAAGAACAGAAGAAAATAGAGGTAAAATTTTACCTGATCACAACATAGAGCACTTTGTAAGCATAAAAGCAAAGGAAAAAAACAAAGTATTGCCACATTTGAATGTTATATACTTCAGCAGGCAAAAGAGATCATAAGAAAACATTAATATAAGAAATGTAGAGGGACTTCCTTCATAGTCCAGTGGTTAAGACTTCGACTTCCAATTCAGGGAGTAAGGGTTCGACCCCTGAACTGGGAGCTAAGATCCCATATGCCATGTGGCCAAAACACTAAAACATAAAACAGAAGAGGTATTGTAACAAATTCAATGATGACTTTTAAAAAATAATCCACATAAAAAAATCTTAAAAAAAAAAAAAAGAAATGAGGTAATCCTGTGGCACAGATGATCAAGTAATGTCATTAATATATAAACTTTATATAATCCATTCAGGAAACTATGACTATCTTAGTAGAGAAATGAGCAAACACATGAACAGACAATTCCCAAAGGAAATACAATTATCAATACATATGAAAAAATGAATATGAAATACATATTAAGCAAGAATAAAATGCCTTTTTCTTTTCAGATTTCCTATATAAGTGAGATCATGTAGCATTTGTCTTTCTCTGTCTGATTTGTTTCACTTAATATACTGCTTGTAATGCCATTTTTAACTCCTCATATTGGCCAAAAAAAAAAAGTAATGATTTGGTATAGAGAGGGAAATAAGAAAAGTCTTCCACTCTTAGTATAATGTATTTGGGCAATTTTTCTGAAAGTCATTTGGAAGTATAGATCAAAAGTTTGAAAATATTCTTACCCTTCAAAAACAATTCTGCTTCTAGGAACTCATCTTTTCAAAATTATGTAAAATGATGTTCCTTTTAGTATTTTTTGTAATGTCAACAAACTGGATGTCCAACAACAGAATTTTGGATCAATATATTATGGAAGTCATATAATGCAGTGTTTTCAAAAGCCTTTGCAAAGCATACTTTAGTAAAAGGATTCCACATTTGGATGCCAGACAGTAATAAGAGTAAAGTAGTCTGGATATAAAATGGAGACATGGAGAAGAGAACTATTTCATGTTCCTAATTTTTCAAAGAGTATAAGTGAAATTGTAAACAGCAACTGACAGTCTAAGTTGGAGAACCACAGGGCACAGTAAGAACTGCAGTAAAGTGGAAGCACAGTCCTATCACACAGGATCAGCTGAGTTCCACGTGTCTGAACACCCTGTGAGCCCATCAGATGTATTTCACTTCAGTTCAGTTCAGTTGCTCAGTCATGTCCGACTCTTTGCGACCCCATGAATCGCAGCACACCAGGCCTCCCTGTCCATCACCAACTCCCGGAGTTCACTCAAACTCACTTCCATCAAGTCGGTGATGCCATCCAGCCATCTCATCCTCTGTTGTCCCCTTCTCCTCCTGCCCCCAATCCCTCCCAGCATCAGAGTCTTTTCCAACGAGTCAACTCTTCGCATGAGGTGGCCAAAGTATTGGAGTTTCAACTTTAGCATCAGTCCTTCCAAAGAACACCCAGGACTAATCTCCTTCAGAATGGACTGGTTGGATCTCCTTGCACTCCAAGGGACTCTCAAGAGTCTTCTCCAACACCACAGTTCAAAAGCAGCAATTCTTCGGCGCTCAGCTTTCTTCACAGTCCAACTCTCACATCCAAAAACCATAGCCTTGACTAGACGGACCTTTGTTGGCAAAGTAATGTCTCTGCTTTTGAATATGCTATCTAGGTTGGTCATAACTTTTCTTCCAAGGAGTAAGCGTCTTTTAATTTCATGGCTGCAATCACCATCCGCAATGATTTTGGAGCCCCCAAAAATAAAGTCTGACACTGTTTCCACTGTTTCCCCATCTATTTCCCATGAAGTGATGGGACCAGATGCCATGATCTTAGTTTTCATTGGCCACCAATTTACAACCTTTGCTTTCAAGTGTTTGTTGGCAAGAAAATGTTTATAATTGTTACATGAAAAAGGTAGGTTCTGTAGTAGTAAATATATAGTAATAAATATATATAATAAATATATATACATATATAATATATACATATATAATAAATATATATATACACATATAATAAATGTGTAATCGTAAATGTAGTATATCATAGTATGATATTGAGTTAGATAATATTTGTGTATGTGTGTGTGTGTGTACATCTTAATATATGCACAGAACAAAGCCTATAAGGAAACAAACCAAAATGTGACTTTATGTGGGTCTTATAATCACAAGCTGCTTTAATTTTTTTCTTTAATATCTCTGCATTTTTAATATCTTCCATAACAAATGCATACATGTTGTTGTTGTGCAGTTGCTCAGTCGTGCCTGACCCTCTGCGACCCCACGGACTGCAGCACACCAGACTCCTGTGTCCTTCACTATCTCCCAGAATTTGCTCAAATTTATGCCCATTGAGTTGATGATGCTATCTAACCATCTCATCCTCTGCTGCCCCGTTCTCCTTTTTCTTTCAGTCTTTTCCAGCATCCGGGGCTTTTTCAATGAGTACATATTACTTTTAAAAACTATACTCACAGGATGGGGAACACATGTATACCTGTGGTGGCTTCATTTTGATATTTGGCAAAACTAATACAATTATGTAAAGTTTAAAAATAAAATAAAATAAAAAAAGAAGAAAATTCAAACCAAAAAAAAATAAAATAAAAACTATACTCACAAAAGTTTATTTTGAAAACACCGAGGTTCAGTTTTTTGACACTCAGGAAGGATGTTCCTGAAAAGCACAGATAGAGTCCTCCTCTAGCAGTTGTATTGTTAGCTCTTGACCTAAAACTGAGTCTGGTAGCCTGGTTGTTGCTGTTGTTGTTTTTAAAATGTACACTGACTTTTGGCAACCTTGTGTTCGTTCATTACCATTGCCAAGAAATTTACAGAAGTGTGAGCCAGTGAGAGTTTACTTGTTCTAACTTTTGAAAAAGTTCTGTTTCTTCATAGATAGAGATATACACTTTAAAAAGATAACTATACAAATATATTCTATCTATGCCAAACCAATAGGTATAGATAGATATATACTGTCTACACCAAGCCCTATTAAACAGCACAAATCCATGCTCTGTACTTCAGTTGTTCAAATGTCCTTATGAAACCGGTTGAAAAACTTGCTGTTCATTTGTGTACATGGGCAGTCTTAAGCATCCATAAGTTGTCTGTTTTCCCCTAGGCTGGGGAACGCTTTGGAAGTCAGACCAGCACATTTCGAGAATACTAATAGAGAGTTGCAAACCTGTGAGCTCCTTTATTCTGTTCACAGACTTCCAGAACAAAATGGATTGCTTCACAATTGTGAAGGGGTTAAAAAAAGAATAGAAAAGAAGAAAAGAACATGTTGGCTTTGTCTGCCATTGGTTTGAGTAGAGGGAGATTTTTTTTTTCTTTTTTGGATGAAAAGTGGGATCTTAATGGGCACTCCCAGTCAGCCGAGGCAGCCTCTGAAAGCTCCTCTTGTGAGAGATAGAAGGATCCATTGTTTTGCCAATCTGAAGTTATCACTCTTCCCTTTATCCTTTCTTTTGGACCTTTTAGTGTTTGCTTTATCAGAATATTTTAATCCCTACTGTGGTGACTGGTGTAATTTATCTCATTAAGCCTCTCCTGTTTTCTTCTGTTTACATGACTAATATTATTATGTTTTATGGGGCTTATACCAACAAGCCGCTCCTTTGTCCCATTGTTTCAGCTCTAGGCCAAAAATCAACAAACGAAGTTTTATCTTTCCAATCTTAGACCTCACCTACTTGTCATTCAGTTTGTACAGGTTGCATGAAGAGCATGTTCCTTTGAAAACAAAGCAAGGATTCATTTTTATGACCTAAAACCAAACAATTACCTTTCTCAAAAGGTCCCGGTCATCTCTTTTTACGAGTGTAGAGTGGCAGACTCACCTTATGAGGGGGGAAAAATAAGCAGATACTTCCTTGTGGATTGAAAGCCTAAAGTCCCCTAGCAATAATGCTCTGCTTCCTAACTTGTCTATCATTCATAGTGTATAGAATATCCTAGAAGCAGAGAACCTGAGCACTGGAAGGTAGGTGGTGAGGTTATCTCATCCAAACTCCAGCCCTTCAGCAAGATTACACCCAAGCTGGATTGAGCCAGACTGGAGGAGAATCAGCCTTGTTTTAAAGGCATATGAAGGACAGCCTTCGTTCAACCAGTTGCATATTTGAAATGCTCTGTCAGAATGTTCCTTCTCTAAAACACCAGCCTAATAAAAGCTTAAATTGTCATTTCCTCAGTTCCGCTTTTTCTTTTCCAGATTGAAAACAACTGGGTGCCATTCTCAGGGAACCAGCAGCAGCTTAATGAACAGTAACTTCCTCCAAGGCAGTGATTCTCCAATGTTAGTGCACAGCAGACCTACCTGCAGGCTTCTGAAAAGCCCAGATTGCTGGCCGTCCAGAGTTTCTGATTCATGAGAAGGAGGAAAACTGGAGAATTTGCATGTCTATCAGGTTCCCAGGTGATGCTGATGCTGTCAGACCAGGAATCCCACTTTGAGAACTGTTGACTCTAGGAACTCGAAAGGAGAAATATGAGGATAATTAAGAAGCAGGAACAAGTGGAGTAACAGCAAGTTAACCTCTACATGGAAAATGTTAAATGCCTATCAGGTAAGTTCTTTGCTGTCAGGCAGAGTCCAGTGGGGAAGGCTGACCACGAGCAGTAGTTCAGGATGTTAGCCATTAACACAGGGACCTGCGGGAGCAAACAGGAGCACAGTGTTCTGGCTAGGTGGGGAAGAGGCTAGTCACACACAGACTAGAAAGTTAGCAAGTCCTCGACATCAGCTGCAAACCAGAGAAAGCCTCGTAGAGAAGTCCTAACTACAGAGAAAGAAGTATAAGGATTGGGGATATCTGTGTTCTGTACTCTCTTCTCATTTCCGAGGTTCATGGAGCCTTATTAAATTATTCTTTATATTCCATGTCAAATAATGGTGTTTAGAATATTGCCTTAACACTAGGCAAACATAAAACCAAAGTGAATAGAATACAGAATTTGGGTCTAGAGATAAACAGACTCCTCTAGCGTGTCTTTCACTAGCTATACAGTGTACTGCATGGACTTCTTGTGCCACAGTTTCTGTGTTTAAATAGAGTCTAATTCCCTGACGAGATCCATAGATCTTAGTAGTCTGGCCCCTACCTGCCTTTTTCAGCTTCCTCTTGTGTCCACTGATCTTACTCTTTCTGCTCCAACTGCATAAATCTGCTTCAATTTGTTTTTCATGCTCCCTTCTATCACAGGGCCTTTGCACATACTCTGTCTTCTGTCTGGAATAGTCTTGTCTGCCTCTTCAGTAATTCCTAGATCTATATGTAAGGTCCACTCCCTCTAGGAAATCCTTGATCTCTCTGAATAAGTAAAAATCCCTCCTGTTTATAGGTTTTTGTTTTGTTTTTTTTTTTTTTTTTTTTACTATGAGGAACTTATATGATAACACTTAATATTGTTATTTGTGTCATTCTTTGCTTAATGTTTCTCTTTTCCTAAACCAGGGGTCAGCAAACTATTTCCAGCTTTGGCCTGTAGTCTGTTTTTGTAAATTAAGTTTTATCGAGGGACCCTGGTGGTCCAGTGGCTAAGACTCTGCGCTGCCAGGGCAGGGGCCTAGGTTCAACCCCTGGTAGGGGGATCTAGATCCTGCATGCCACAATTAATTTGCATGCCAAAACTAAAAATATCCCTCATGCAGCAATGAAGATCAAAGATCCTGCATGCCTCAACTAAGACCTAGTACAGCCAAAGAAATAAATAAATATATACATTTTTAAGTTTAATTGAAGCACAATCATGCCCACTTATTTACATATTATCTACAGCCACAGAGTTGAGTTGCAGCAGCCTTTATGGCTCAAAATGCCTAATTACTGTGGCCCTTCATAGAAAAAATTTACCAAGTCCTGTACTTGACTAGAGTCTCCATGACAGCAGGTACAAGACCTGTTTTTGCTTAGTTACATATCTTCAGCATCTGGCCCAATGTCTGTTACATGAACGATGCACAATCAATCAATAATAATAAATGCAGACTCCTCTGGTGGTCCAGTGGTTAAGAATCTGCCTGCCAATGCAGGGGAACACAGGTTCAGTCCCTGGTGTGGAAGATTCTACATGCCACAGAGCAACTTAGCCTGTGTGCCACACTCTGAAGCCTTCACAGCTAGAGGCTGTGCTCTGCAACAAGAGACGCCGCTGCAATGAGAAGCACCACAACTAGAGAAAGCCTGTGTGCAGTGATAAAGACCTAGCACAGCCAAAAAGGAAAATAATAATAAATGCAAGGAGATTTTTTAAAAATGTCTTTTTTACTAGAGTGTTGGAAGGGTTAAATAGGATAATATATATAAAGAACCCAGCAATAGTGCCTGAAACATACCAGACTGTGAATGAATTCTCAGTCTTTTAGTGCGCGTTGGTCTTCTCTAGGGGTCTGGCTATAAGCTGCCCCCTGGCCCTGGGCTGAGTTACATCCCTGTCCTTCACTAGTTCCACTGTCTCTTGCCCTCTGGCTTTTGCCTTATGTACTTCTGTTTCTGGCTCCAGGATTCTTTCCTTGGTCTCAGATTCTTAGGAATGTCTTCACTCTTCCTAGAGATTTTTCTTCTACAATGTTCCATCTTTTTGAAGCATGTTATTCTCAAACCTTGTAGCTTAGGGTGACCCTCCTTTAATCTGTCCCCAGGGCTTAGCTTCACCAGGGTCATCTATGTGATGGCAGTTTCATCTTATTTTATGGTCTCCTCCTTCAGGGATAGCAGACAACTTCTCTTCTGCTTTGGCAGGAGAAGCTGTAGGATTGGAGAAGAGCTCCTCATGAGAGCAATGAACAGGGCTCGGGAACTGAACCCATGTGACTCTGAGGCAGGAGGGATCAAAGCCCAGCCTGCAGGCTGTTCAGCCTCAACACAGACCCAGCTGGTACAGAGCCAAAAAGGAGCAGGATTAGTAAAACTTGGGGTCACCAAACTGTCACCTATGAGCCAAATCCAGCCTGCCTCCCATTCTTCTGTGAGAAGAAGAATGGGTTTTGCCTTTTTAAATGGTTGGGGGGAAAAAAATCAAAAGAAGAATATTTTGTGATGCATAAAAAGTATATGAAACCCAAATTTCAGTGTCCATAAATAAATTCTTACTGGAACACAGCTGTGCTGTGTTTTATTTACGTCTATGGTTACTTTTCATGTCACAGCAGCAGAGTAGGTGGCATCAGAGACTGTAAAGCCAAGGATTTTACTGACTGGCCCTTTAGAGAAATTAGCCTGAGCTGTGGACAGTGATTTTACCCTGAGCTCATCAAAGCCTCTTCTGTGTTCAGTGTTGCATGGCCTCTACAAACTCTACCGGATCCCAGCCCAGGGTACAGCCCAGGGTGTGACAGGGAGAGAATGGGTTAATTAGATGGGTTCATTAGAGAAATTGTTCCTGAAGGAGGTGGGAAGGGATGGGAGATGAGAGAACACAACAGTCTGGTTCGAAGGCTGGTTTCACCACATAGCACAGTAGGAGCTTGAGCCAGTGTCTTACCTTCTCTAAGCAGCCGTTTCCATGTTTTAAAATGTGAATAATTATACTCTCAAATGCACAGTGATGTGGTGAAGACCAAATGAGCTAATGCCTGCAACAATGCCTGGTATGTAGTAGACACTCAATAAATACTCACTACTTCTTGCCATGAAATTAAAAGATGCTTGCTCCTTAGAAGAAAAGCTATGACCAACCTAGACAGCATATTAAAAAGCAGAGATATTACTTTGCCAACAAAGGTCTGTATAGTCAAATCTATGTTTTTTTTCAGTAGTCATGTATGGATGTGAGAGTTGGACCATAAAGAAGGCTGAGTACCAAATAATGGATGCTTTTGAGCTGTGGTGTTGGAGAAGACTCTTGAGAGTCCCTTGAACTACAAGGAGATCCATCCAGTCAATCTTAAAGGAAATCAATCCTGAATATTCATGGGAAGGACTGATGCTGAAGCTGAAACTCCAGTACTTTGGCCACCTGATGCAAAGAGCTAACTCATTAGAAAACATCCTGATCCTGGGAAAGATTGAAGGCAGGAGGAGAAGGGGACGACAGAGGATGAGAGGGTTGGTTTGCATCACTGACTCAAAGGACATGAGTTTGAGCAAGCTCTGGGAGATGGTGAAGGACAGGGAAACCTGGCCTGCTGCAGTCCATGGGGTCACAAAGAGTTGGACATGACTGAGCAACTGAACAGCAACAACAACTCTTACTGTGAGCTTCCTTGGTGGCTCAGTGGTAAAGCATCTGCTTGCCAATGCAAGAAACGTGGGTTCAGTCCCTGGGTCAGGAAGATCTCCTAGAGGAGGGGATGACTACCTACTCCAGTATTCTTACCTGGGAAATCCTAAGGACAGAGGAGCCTGGTGGGCTACCATCCATGAGGTCAGAAAAGAGTCAAACACAAGTGAGCAACTGAACGACAACAACAACACTCTTCCTACATGTGGATGGACTTTATCAGTGGAAGAGTTGGCTTTGGTGAGGAGAAACCATGTCATTGCAGCCTGTAGAATAGTGTAAAAAAAAAAAACAAAAAAAGACATCAGAGATAAACAGCTGAGTTCACTTTTGTCTCTGCTAATATATGCATTACTGCTGTGTGATACTAGGAAAGTTGATTAACTTCTCTGAGCCTCAGTTCCACCATCCCCACCCCCCACCCCCAACCTTTATGTAACTCAGATGTCAAGTGGGCCCTTCCTACTCTTTGATTTAGGAAACATTTCCTTATGGAGCCACCTGTCACCATCTCAGGTGAAATGCATGGGGCTCCTGTTTCATGCTGTGCCACCCAGCACATTCAGAAAATTCTTTTAGCAAGCACTTCATGAATTGAGGAAATTTATTGGAGATTTGAAGAGCTATACTTTTGAGAATAGGGTCATTCTGTGCCCCACAGTATTTTTCTAAGTCTCTTCCTCTCATCTACCTCCCTTCTTTCTGAGTGAAGAGCCCACAGTGCCCCTGCCCACCACCATTCTCCACCCATTTCCCTATACACCCCCTTTAGCCAAAAGAGGCTAGTCAAGGGCATTTCCTCACAAAGCTGGTTCTGTCCCCAAGAGGAATTCTCCTACCAGCTGTTAAGAGGATAAATTTCCTCTATCCACTAATAAGCAAAATAGGGATAATTATGACTACCTCACAAAGTGTTTGTGGGAATTAAATGAGGTAACGTGTCTGCCAGCTCCTGGCATGCAGAAGGCACCCCCTCCCCTCTTGATTCTTCCTCTAAGATTTGAAGGAACAAAAGAGAGGAGCTAAGAGATATTTTGAGGTGGAGGTGAGAGTTGATAAAGCAGCCAGGAAGGTCATCCCCTTGACCATCACCCTCCAGTGAAGTAGAAGAGATTATTTGCCAAGAGAAACTGGGAGAGGTGGAGGGACTCGGGGAGGAAGCCAGACAAGTCTGGTTTATCTTGGAGTCCATCCAAAAGGGTTTAGTTACTAAAACAGCAGTTCCTCTACATAAATCCTTCAGGTTCTTGAAAAATATTATTAAATCACTCCTGCATCATAAATAATCCTAATTTTATTAATCTTGCCCCTGAGGCTAAGGCACAGCTCCTGCAAGACTCTCTCTCCTGGGAATACAGCTGCGGGGGCCTGGTCCCTCAGACAGAGGGCAGTACCCATGCCCTGGCATTCCCTGATGTTTTCTGAGTGCTTGCAGAATAGGCTCTTCTTAATAATCTTTTGTTAGGTGTAGGATTCAAAATGGGTGGTTTATTGGCAAGGTTCTGCCTGCAGAGGCATGGGAATTCTGTTACTCGTCTGCTTGGATTTGTTTGATGTCCTATTTGCATTAGTATTCCTTTTCTTTCTTTCTTTTTAACCGCAGAAGTTTGGTGTTTTTTCCTTTCTTTTCTTTTTAACTTCTTCCGAAAGAGGATAGATGGCTCTCTCTCATTTTGCTTTGGGCCAACGATGTTTCTACGCAATGTTGTGATAATAAGTGGTCATGATTAGTCAATGCCAAGTTGTATCCTATACCTTAAGAGGCCCTTGCTATCCTCCCTAACTGCTCCTACCCACCTCTCTCTCTCTCTCTTCTTAACTGAGAGATTTCCTTCTTTTCAAAGCAAAACTAAGGTAAAGAGTTAGCAACACCTATCTCTTTATATGGTAGTGTGTGGGGCTTACAAAAATAATATAGATTAGGAGTTTAGGAAACAAGGGTTCAGTTCCTGTTAGTCCTCCGTGTGTCTTCTGAAAGAGTCTTTATTAAATTTTTGGTTTCATGACTTACTGTTTTCCCCAAATATAAAAATAATTTGTATTTGTGTGTAAAACATGGAACACCGAAAAATATAAATAAAAACCACGTACTGAGTTCTTCCACCTGTGGGAACCCCGCTGTTAGCATCTTCATGCATTTCCCTAGACATTTGTTTTCTCTGCAAATGTGCATATATAGTTACCAAATGTGATCCTACTGTGCACACAGTTTTGAAGCCTGCATTTTTACTTAATACTTATTTCATGAGCATTTCCTTGTCATAAAAATTCATCAAAAGCACCCCTCTTAATGGCTATGTGGTACCTGGAGTATTTGTTGTCCGTGACCTAATCATCCTCAGATCATCCCTCAAGTAGCCTGTGTCGTTTTCCACCATATGAATAATGCTACAGTGAGTGTCTGTATTTGTGTATCTGAAAATTCCCATGGAAGTATTCTTAGGATTCCTGGCAAAATAGAATCCTGGAACCTCACGTTAGTCTTCACTGACTTAAGCCCAAGGTGTCTCACCTTGGATCACATGACAGTGTTTAGGAACTAAACTAGCAAAAGGACAAGCTGATGATTGCCCATTGGTGGTTTTATGGTATGCAGCTTGGAGATAATATAATATAATGATGTTGTGCCATGATTTGGAGATATTCCAAGGTGATAAGAATAGTAACAGCTCACATTTATTGGGTGGTTAATATGTGCAAGACTCTGTTTTGTTTTACAGATATTAACTCATTTAATCTCACCACAAGTCTAGGAAGTACTTGTAATAGTGGTATTATTATTCCCATTTTATAGATGGGAAAATTGAGGCAACAGAGGGGTCAAACTTTAAGAAAAGTGACTGAGCCAGGATTCAAACCCAAGCATTTTGACTGGGCGTTCATGCCCTTAAACACTTGATGACCCTGCCTGGAAGTAACCAAGTGGGAAGATTCCTCCCCCCACATGCCAAGGCTGCAGTGCAGCGGGAAGGGGATGGGGGATCTACTGCTCCCTACCAAATTGCAGCCCTCATTCTCCCAGCTCTCCTGGTCCTTTTCCCTAGCCGTGCACCTGCCCAGGTGAGGACAGGAGGAAACCAAGCTGTGAAACACCCAATTGTGTATCTGAAAGGGAAGAGGAATATATATCAAGGTGGCCTCAGGAAGCTGCTTATTCAGGAAGGGAGGGAGAAAATAAATGAAAAAACACTGCTTCAGTGTCTTGGTGTTTTTGTTTTGTTTTCATTTTGGGCTTAAACCGTCATTACAGCATTAGGCGTGCCTACATAGAAGCAGTGTTTCTCTTACGTTTTTCACCAATTTCATTTCAGTGAGTTCCTGGCTCGTCTGTCCGTGCAGCGCCAGAAGCAAGCTGCAGAACAGGAGTTACTGGGGACGGCAGTGACCATGAGTCCCAAAGGAGGTAACTAATCATTTTTGGTCCTGTCCACTGCTCAGTGCCTTGGTTACAAATGACCCCTAGACAACTGTTCAACATGGATGGTTCTAAAGGCACCTTGTTGTGGAGAGTGCTGTGTGGGACTGGAGTTCTGATTAATGGCCATTTTCTTTTGTCCCACCTCCTTATGTTTCCTTAAAATAGTACTGGTGTTACAAAGGGCCGCACAGGGTGTTTCTATTCAGGTAAAGTTGACTGCTGCCGCGGTGAAAGAAAACACAACACAACCACTGCCGCAGAACACAAACACGGAGCAAATCAGTCCTGCTTCACCTCCCCGCCTGGCCAAGCTCCACCAAGGAAACCCAGCCAGGGGAGTTCCCTAGGTTCACCCTGGCTCAGGATTGGAATGTGTAAAACTCTGAACAGCACCAGCAGTGACCCAGGGAAGAAACGAACCACAGAACCTTTCAAGGATGCGGCCATCAGACATTGTCAGTCTCTGCAGTGGGGGACCCAGAATGGCCAGAAATATGCCTCCAGGGTCTCTGTGTGTGGATCTGACTCATAGAGGCCATCAGCCAACGCCTGCTGAATTGTTGTAGGTGCTGTTGAGCTGGAGTGGATGGAATAGTAAAAGGCAGGAATAGAGATGCTTTTTCATTTTATTTTGTTACAGCCTAATAGCACTTATAGTAATGGTAGTGAGAGCAATAAGAGTTAACATTGTGTCCTATGGGCCAGGCTCTGTTCCAAGGAGTCTCTCCTTTCCTTGGGGATAACCTCTATCCTGACTTTTTTTTTTTTTTCTTTTTTTAATCCTGACTTTTTAACACCATAGTTGGCAAAGGGAAATTGTTAATGGGAGGAAACTTTTTCAAGTTCATCAAGTATCCTCAGTTTCCCTGAGTGCCTCCATAATGTCTAATCAGCCCAGTTGCTCAGAGGCCTAACAGCTAAAAGTAGGAAAGCAAGGAGTTAAGTTCACATTAGAAATTGTGCCTCAAAAAATAAAAATGAAATAGAAAAGATTAATTATTGAATCCTGTCTCCTTGAGGTCACATCAACCTCCTCCACTTCCTTTGTTGTTGTAGAGATTTGGAAGGACCCTTTCAGATCACCATGAGGTTGGGATGAGAATGGGGAGGAGGCTGTTTAAGCAGGTCTGTAAAGAAATAACAAGCAAATTAAAAGGGAGTCCATGGTAGAGTTTTATGTACAGCTAAAAATAGTGACTAAACAGCAACAACTAAAAAAACATCCAAAATGCCTTCTAAGACTCAAGAATTTAAAAAGGCCTATTATATGTGGAAACCTCTGAGCCTCCCTTCTAAGAATTCTCCAGGAGGTTGGGGATTGGGAGTAGCAGCCACGTTGGTACAATGTTGCTCTTCCCCAGTTGACAGAAGGCACCAGAAGCAGACATGTGACTCAAGGCCAGCCAATTAGATCCTCTCTCCAGGAATTTACCACTGGAATGAAAGGATGCTAGTTAGCATGGGCTGGTCTCTTAAATCAAGGACATACAACTCAAGAGCTGTGCTATTGCACCATAGGCAGTCAGAACTCTGACTGCAGAGAGAAGGAAGCGGATGTTCTGGGCGACAGGTAAGGGCCCTGAAGTATGAGACCAGAGAAGAAGACAGAAGGAGAAAAAGAGATGACGCTGGAGCAAAGTAGCTGATTGGCTTCTGCTGCTTTTCTAATTGAGTTCCTATTCAACCCATCCAGAGACCCTGCCATGCCTCTGGGCAGCCATTGGCTGCTCTGGAACCTTTATACTCTAACCTCCACTATTTTGATAACGCTAACTCGAGGGGCTTCTCTTACTTGCTGTTCTGGCTACAATGGCTGTGTAACAAAAAGTACCCCAGGGGCTTCCGTGTGGTTCAGTGGTAAAGAATCTACCTGTCAATGCAGGAGACACCAAGTTCGATCCCTAATCTGGGAAGATCCCACATGCCTTAGAGAACCAAAACCTGTGTGCCACAACTGCTGAGCCCACATGCTGCCACTACTGAAGCCCTCGCACTTTAGAGCCTGTGCTCCACAACAAGGGAAACCACCACAATAAGAAGGCCATGCACTGTAATGAAGAGCAGCCCTCACTCGCCACGACTAGAGAAAAGCCCACACAGCAATGAAGACCCAACACAGCCAAAAATAAATAAATAATTGATTTAAAACACATTCCCAAATTTAGTGGCTTAAAATAAGAACACTTATTTTGCCTAAAAACCTGCACTTTGAGCAGAGCTTAGCATGGACAGCTTGTTTCCGCTACAGTTTGGTTTCAGTGAGTGCAGCTTGAAGGCCAGGGGCTAAAATTGCCCTAACTCTTCACTGCTTGGCCTAGGAAGACTCAAGCAGCTAGGGACTACAAGAGTTGGAGCTATGTAGAAATCTCTCTATCCATCTGTGGTCTCTTTATCATGGTAGCTTCAAGGTATGTGGACTTTCCCCTGGAGGCTTAGGGCTCCAAAGGCACAGACCCAAGGAGAGAGGACCAGGTGGAGGCTGTATCACTTTTTATAACCTAGTTTCCCAAGTCATGTGGTGTTATTTCCACCTTATCATATTAATATTTGTGGAGGAAGTTATCAATACAAAGATCCACCCAGGCTCAAAAGGCTGCTGCCTCTCAATGAAGGAATGTTACCATCACATTGTGAGAATAACATGTGACCAGACTCCAGTACTTTTGCCTAGAAAATCCCATGGACGGAGGAGCCTGGTAGGCTGCAGTCCATGAGGTCGCTAGAGTCGGACACGGCTGAGTGACTTCACTTTCACTTTTCACTTTCATGCATTGGAGAAGGAAATGGCAACCCACTCCAGTGTTCTTGCCTGGAGAGTCCCAGGGACGGGGAAGCCTGGTGGGCTGCTGTCTTTGGGGTCGCACAGAGTCGGACACGACTGAAGTGACTTAGCAGTTAGCAGAATGTATATTAATGTGGACATTTTTAGAAAACAAAATCAGTCATACCTATAATCAAAAGAACCTTGATTAACATATGGAATAATCTCTAAAACTCAGAAAGGTTTCAGAGTTCCCAGAAAATTCTCAGGGTTGTGATGAAAAATACACTGGTTGGTAGATACAGTGAGACTTCTTTCTTTTTCTTCCTGTTCTGATTAACAAAGATCGAATTTTTCCATAGGGGATCTCACTGGGTTTTGCCCAGGAAATAGCATTTTGAAGTTGACTTGTGTCCTTGATTCTGGAACCATCTTATCTTTTATTTTGCCCCATAATTAGGTGAGGATTAAGTTCAAATCCCTGCTGTTTGTAGCAAAAAGTTTCCGGTTATCTTATTTTCAAATGTTATTTGCAAGCATATGCTTTATTGCTTAGTGAATGAGGTTTTTCCTCCAACTGGACTCTTCTTTTTTTTTTTGAATGAGTAATAATCCAGGTTTTCAGGGTCCAAAATACTCCAGAGCTGTAAAGTAGGCACTATTGAAAGATGTGTTAACTCCTTCAGGCCTCCAAGGTGCTATTTCAAATGTTATTGCTTTATATTCCATAATAGAAGCTTGAACCTTATTGATGGCCTTTCTTTGTGCGTGTGCAGGGTGAAGGCTGGGAGAGAATGGGTCAATGACCTGGAACAGGAAGCTGAATTAACTCTTTCAGCAAGACTTAAAAGATTTTGGTCTTATAATCTCTAAAGCCTAAAAGATACTGAAGCTTTCAGAATGAGTCAGTACCTAAGATAGTGTTATTAGATACAGTAATTACTGGAATGATAAAATCCTGTTGATGCTAGCTGAAAATAGGTATGTTCTATGCCTACTACATAGCAGCATTTTCAATACTGGACCAGAATGAAGTTAACTATAAAAATATGCACATTCTGATTACATATAGACAACTTCAAGCTGTCTTCTTTTTTATTGTTGATGAAGGTTACTGAGGTTTGTACAAAAATCTTTATAGGTTCAGTCTGTTATTTGATATGTGAAATAAAATGATAAGACCATTGATGGTGAGTTTTCAAACTTCTTCCTATAACAAGTGAATATAGGGCAGCCTGAATAATAGGTATGTTTTGAATTATGTACGACCAGTGGTCTGGTAAATATTTAACAACTAGCTCAACCAGGGGGTAGGAGGATTTTGACTTATAGCACTTGCCAATTTCTATGATGTAAGTATTTCCACCATGGCTGATTTCAAGCTACCAACATGGCATCAACGAATGCAGAATTGTGAGCACACACTCTGAGCTGTATGAGCTGGCCTTGCACACCCTTGGTTACAATTTTGGGAAAGCCAGTTGGCTGACTCCTGGATAAACCTTGTTATAATCCTAGGGGGATAATAAGGACCTACTGTTAAGCACAGGGAACTCTACTCAGTACTCTGTAATGACCTATATGGGAAAAGAATCTAAAAAAATTGTGAATATATGTCTATATCCCCTTCATGGATCATGCAGAGTACATTATGTGAAATGCCAGCCTGGATGAATCACAAGCCGGAATCAAGATTGCTGGGAGAATTAGAGCTAATCAGTGAATTTAGTAAAGTTGCAAGATATAAAATCAATACACACAAATCACTTGCATTTCTATAAACTAACAATGAAACTCCGGGAGTTGGTGATGGACAGGGAGGCCTGGCGTGCTGTGATTTATGGGGTCGCAAAGAGTCGGACACGACTGAGC